>NC_048414.1:2097257-2097683 GCF_013103735.1 Etheostoma cragini | reverse complement strand
ATACTTATGCCCCTGTATTTTAACATAGGGGGTGTATACTTATGCCCCTGTATTTTAAGATAGGGGGGTGTATACTTAAGCCCCCTGTATTTTAACATAGGGGGTTTATACTTATGCCCCTGTATTTTAACATAGGGGGTGTATACTTATGCCCCCTGTATTTTAACATAGGGGAGTGTATACTTATGCACCTGTATTTTAACATAGGGGGGTGTATACTTAAGCCCCCTGTATTTTAACATAGGGGGTGTATACTTATGCCCCTGTATTTTAACATAGGGGGTGTATACTTATGCTCCTGTATTTTAACATAGGGGGTGTATACGTATGCCCCTGTATTTTAACATAGGGGGTGTATACTTATGCCCCTGTATTTTAACATAAGGGGTGTATACTTATGCTCCTGTATTTTAACATAGGGGGTGT
>NC_048414.1:2063055-2097157 GCF_013103735.1 Etheostoma cragini | reverse complement strand
TAAAAGGTTGGATTTTTTTTCCTTCTTTTTTTTTTTAATTAAGGCATTAACATCTATTTCCAAAAGATTTTTTTTTAATTCCTCTTTTTAGTCAACTTAAGCATGGGAGTGTAAACTTATGAGCAAGAGTATCTTGGCACGGCCCAGCTTACATGACTTGACTGATGCTGATGAAAGGCAAAAAAATGTTTCTATATTGTCCAGCCCTCGTTCACTCTCATGTAAAGTATGTGTCCATCGCATAAATATAAAAAGGATCTTTAATATCTTCTTTAACAGCTCAGTTTTAATGTTTTGAAGTGGTTGAGAACACAGTGGGAGCTACGTCCTCCTGTGGAGAATTCATCAGTGAGTTTACACGTTTTAATGGCGATGGAAAATGTCTCTAATTGCTTTGATTTCACTCTTGAATCTTTGCTTCATTTACCAATTGTTTGCCTAAGTAAGTGAAGTTCATTTCTTATGTATTTTCTTAATTATCGCTGTAGGAAGTGATTGTTTGTCAGTTGTCGTTGTAGAGTTAATGTTGAGTTTAATGTTGAGTCTTTGAGGCTGAGTCGGGGGTTTATTTTGCAGCTCCCTCCTCGTGACGCACATCCACACTCGACCCTGGCGGCGTTTTAAAGAGCTCTTCACAGCCAAACGGAGCCAGTTCATTACACCGGATAGCTTTAACCATATCCAAATGCCGTAAATACACTCCATCAACCCATCATTCAACGTGAAACAACAGTCGAGCTAATGAGTTGGAGGCCGTGGGTGGAAGGAGTTCATCTGGAAGTCATTGGTTTGAATACAGCTCGGGGGAAAATGTCATGAGTGTCTGGACCTGAGCTGGAGGAGAGCGTAGTTCTCAGCAGATACTTTGAAATTTAATTCCAAATTCAGCTGTACAATTAATAGTCTCAGAAGTAATTACATTTAGAAAGAAGAAATAACAAAATATTTAATAGTTAAAAGGCTGTTGTCCAAAACATTGTGACTTTTTTTCATAGCAAAAATGTGACATTTCTGTCGCCTTCTTTGGCCTTATTCTCGCCTTCTTTCTGCTTTTTACAAGTTTCTCACTATTTTTAAAGTTATGTCACTATTTTTGAGGTGTTTTCAAAACCTACTCTTGCCTTCCTTCCTTCTAGTTTTTACAAATTTACGCTTTAGTAGTACAGTTTTGACATTTCCCCCTAGGGGTACTTTGTAGGACTGCAGGGGGTATGTGAGATATTTAACAAAATGTTTAAAAGTTAAAAGGCTTTTGTCCAAAACACTGTTCGTCTTTTTTACTTCGCCTTTTTTGGCCTTGTTCTCGCCTTCCTTCTACGTTTCCCACTTTTTTCACTATTTTCAGTTATGTCACTATTTTTTTAGGTATTTTCGAAACCTACTCTTGCCTTCCGTCCTTCTTTTTACAAATTTACACTTTAGTAATACAGTTCTTTGGGTCAAGAGTACTACAGTGCATGCAAGTTGTTCACACAAAGCTAAGCAGGTTGTTCCTCCTTGTGTTGTTGTTGCAATCCAAAGACCTAACTCTGTGCGAGGGAGAAACATTTGTCAGGAATTGACTAATTGGTTTCTCCTCAACAGACGGGGGGGGGGAGAAAGTTAGTGAGGCAGCAGAATGAGTTTGTCGTTGTTCCTTCACCTACCTCGTCCATGTCGTGTCATCGGCACAGGTTGAGATCACCCTAACAAGAAAGGCGATTGGAAAAGTGAAAGACGAGAGCAAGAAATGTGTAGACGCCCTTAAAAAATTACACAAACACCAGTTGGTTAAACTCCCCATTTTCTCACCTCAACTAACCCAAACAGCTGTTGAAAGAAAAGCACATTTAACTAGAAATGTTCCTGTTTCGTGTCAGACTTCATTGTATTTTCCTGTGCAACATTTATGCCAAAAAGTTAGCTCAAACTAAGTGGAAACAAGACAATTCATCAGTTATTGTTCAATGAGACAAAAAATACAATTAGGAAGTTTCATGTGCAGCAGTTTTCATTTGTTCCGTCACTCTATAAATTCACTGGTGTTAATCTGGATCTCACAATAGTTCATGTTGATTATCAACTTTCAGTGGTATTACTTGTCTTGTTGCATCTGCATTGCATTTAACTAGCATGGCACCAACTTGCGTTCTCAATTTAACCCTTAACCCTCGTGTCGTCTTCCCGTCAAAATGAAAATCTACACTTTTAGTTGATGCTTTTTATCAATGTTTTTAACTTTTTTTCACGTTTTTGTCCCTTTTTCAACACTTTTTATACATTTTTGTCACTTTTTTCGACGTTTTTAACACTACATAACACTAACTTATTAACTTTACTTTTACAGTTATATTTGGATTTTATGGTCAATCCTCATTAATAAGAAGTTATACCTAATGTTTGAGTTAGAAAAGCAGAAATTAGGAATTATTGAGACTAAAATTAAAGGAATGGATGTTAATGATAATCACAGACTGGAATATGTCAACTTTTACTCAATACTATTTCAAAAACACTTCCATTTGTTTTTCTCCAAATGCTATAAAATTAAATAAGACGCCCCAAAATTAATGAAAGTAGAGATTTGTACATGCCAAAGGGCGTTGTGTGGAATCAATCATGTTATTTTGGGGAATTAAAAAGAACATTGATATAGGAAAACGGGTCAATTTGACCCAAGGACAACATGAGGACAACATGAGGACAACATGAGGATTTCGAAATCCATCGACGTGGTTTAAATGCACCGCACAGCACTTACTTAAAAAGAAAAAACGTTTCTTTTGAAACTGGTTAGCCTCTTATCTCCAGTTATTTCCTTACAAGAAAGGTCTTATTGAAAAGGCCATTTTTGTGCTCACGCCACATAAAACGCCACATTACATCATCTCCAAAAACTTCATGGAGAATAATAAGGGCAAAACGGCATCTTCAATCTTTTTAACCCAATATTCTCTGGTCCAGTTCAGCTTTTTTCAGCTGATTTTAAGCGACAGGAGGATCCATAAGGTCACGCAAACCCTAATCCGAACTCCAAATTTCAATTGAAAACATAAGTAAGTGGCGCTCAGAGTGGTGTCTCATGGGTAAAACATCCCTTTGATTGGATTTTCTTCTGACAGGTGCCTTTTAACACCCGTCCATCAATACACCTCACACTCTCCCAGTGTGACACTCACTCAGAGCCTTTCCACTAAAGGAGTATTTAAACTGGAATATTTTTCACAATTACCAGGCTCCTCTGGTGAATCATGCGTGGTATTGTACAAAACTGACTGAGGCGTTTCTGTAAAAAGGCCATTCTTAGAGAAAGGAGCCCATTATGATGAAAAGAGTCTCAGAACTGCCGCAGTCGCTGTAGTGTTGCCTCCTCAATAACTGAGTCTCCAAGAAACCCACACACTCACACACAGATAATAAAACATGTATTTAAGTGGTACTTCTTTAAGAATCCTTTCTTAGAAAGCTTCTGCAGAGTTAATCAGAGCATCGCATTGTCACATTTAACTGTCAGTTTGTCACTTCTTACGCCACCTTCATCAGCAGAAACACTCATAAATCTGTGTGCGCGAGGAGATGACGAGCATGTAGATTACAGTGTACTGCTAGTCTCTATTTACATGAACATATGTTGCCCCTCTCATGGCTTTTACATGTGTGCAGCGACAGTTGAATTAGAGTCAGAAATGATCCGCCGTTCACCCAGTAAAACCAGATGAAGCAGGTTTACCTTCAATGCATTTTAAGCAGATTTTGTTATGTGCATATTTGCTAGGATCCACTTTTTGTTATCTGCTCAATGCCTTAAGGATCCATGTAGAAGTCTGCAAAGACCTCCCAAAATCAATGGCCATGCAGACTATATATGCCTAAAATATGGCATTCCTGCACATGCATCCACAGAAAGTGCATTGGCTCTGCTCACTTCACTGTATTGTTTTGTACCTTCGAACATCGGAAATAGTCTTCATCAGCTCCAGCAGCCCTAGTCCTATTTTGAGAAAGGAACAGATAACTGGACTGAAAAAATAAATGTGAAAAAAAAAGATAAATGTGTTGTTTATGAGCATGAAAAACTCCCAATTAGTTTCTGTAACCTGAAGGAATACTTCACACTGAAAATGATAGTTTGTCTATCAGTTACTCACCACATGTTACCTTAAATTCTTGAATAAAAGTTGTTTTGCTTGCGTGCCTCCACGGTGAACGAAGAATCCAAAAATTGAGAAAACTCTTAGTTGTGTGTTAGTGCAAGGAAAAGAGAATTTAAATTCAAGGTAACACGGATTGAGTAATTGCTATTCAAATCATTTTGAGGGTGAAGTATGCCTTTAATCGATGGAGAAACGTGTTTCATGTGATCTGATATGAACAGACTGCTGCTCTTCTGTGAGGAAAGTCAGTGTTTGAGTGGAAATTTTCTGTTTAAAGATCTGATAAAATGTGTTTTACAATGGAGCCAAACGCTCAATGCTAATGTAAACATGCTAACGTGCTCATAATGACAATACTTCAAAACCATAAACACACCACTACGTTACAAGTAGCACGCCGACTCGACCAAATAAAGCGCCATCATTGTTAACTTGCTCACAATGACCATGTTAACATGCTGATGCTTTGCATTTGTTGTTGTTGATGTTTAGTGTAGCGTGTTAGCATGCTAATATTAGCACTGAACACAAAGTACAGCTGAGACTGGGAATGAGTTTTGCAGATATTTGGTCATAGACCAAAGTATGGTGTTAAATGGAACTGATGATGGCGCTAGATGAGCAGATCACCGAAGTTCTTACAATCCATCCTCTGGAAACCATGAATGTTCATACAGAATAAACCGAGATATTTCAGTCTGAATTAAAGCGATCGAACGCCCGACACCAGAGCCACTCGCCACCACGGCTGAAAATAGTCCCTTCAATTGTGGGTTTGCCTGCCCGGTGACTGCTGATTAGCTATTGATCTAATTCCCTTGTCCCTGGTAAATACATATATTTACTCTGATGTAAGATTTTGTTTATCAAGATGCATCTCCAGTCCTTGAACCAAACAGAGATGGCAAATAAATGAGTAAGCAGCAATTATTTCTACTGTGGCACCAGACGTGCAGTGTACTTTCAGGGTCCCTAGGAGAGGAAATACAGTTGTTGGTGATCTTTCATCTGAGTTTCCTCCTATAATGTAAGCATTATAACAACTGGATACAGCGGTCATTCCTATGAGAGTTGCTCAGTGGTGCATAAAGCCATCATGTAGCCGAAAATGACCCGGGTGATCGCACTTCTTCTGCACCGTGCAGCCCATAGAGCAGACGCACTAGAAACCTCCGCCAGCCGAGCCGGATACTTCCGGTTTACCGCTCCACGAACTTGAATAGGATTAAATTAATTAATGTGCAGCTTTCTAGACTTTCCAAATGTTCTCGGACCAAAAAGTTTAACTTCTGGTAGTGAAACGAGTCATTTCTCGGGGGTTGTAAAGCTCTGATCTACTGTATCCACTGATTTTGCCGTGTAAGTCTAAGGGGAGAAGTCCTTTTTGGGCCAGAGGCCACCATGTGACGAGCCAGGAGCTGCAGTTCTCCCGTTTGGCTGCTATGTTCTATTTGCTTCATAGGCAACCCACTTCCTGGGGGCCTGGCCCAGCACTGCAAGGGATCCTTTCACACTACTGTGAGTCACTTCGTCTGGTATTAATACAGAAAATTTAAAGGTAATAGGAGCTGAATTTTGAGAGTTTTTCTGATTACAACCAGACTATTTTTGATAGGTGAATTCTGAAATGGTAAATGAGCCCTGACAGTTTCTCCGGTCCAGAAAGCGGAATTCTGAATCCAGAATCAATGGATTTTAAACTAAACTCTGATAAACTAAAAAAAAAAAAAATAACTCAGAAAAGTCTTTCTTGTCTCGTTTACCGGCCTCAGCCAGAGTCGCTCTTCATTATTCACACAGACACTCTCTCTAACTCCGCATGTCTCTAAGTTTCAGTTTCTGCTGACTCTTCAACTCTTCGTTGATCCATTTATCTCCCCCCCCCCCCCCCCCCCCCCCCCCCCCCCCCCCCACACACACACACACACACACCCCCTGCAGTCCTTCTCCCTCTGCCTCAGCAGAATCTCCAGCGCAGATGTTTACCTGGTTACCTCCTCGGGCGCCTCATTTTCTCTTCCTGCTGAACCTGCAGTCTGCAGTCCTCATACCTCCACCTCACTCAGGAGTGGAAAAGAGCAACGGACGTTTCTGCTTAACAGATCCTAATAACACCGGTTTAAGAGTTAATGTGTTCAGGAATATCAATGAATCTGCTTTACACTGAGGCTCCTGTAGGCTGCAGGTCAGGCTTCATTAAAAGTGAATTCATAGTTTAGTATTTTGGTCTCTTACAGATCATAATGCATGCATTACCGTATTGTTGCCAAGCATAAAATAAATTAGATGAATTAAAAAAAACAAAAAAACAGAATGTAACACTTATTTTTTGCTGGGTAACCACTCTGGTCCAGACTGAAATATTTCAACAACTGTTGGGGGACGGGCACAAAATGTCAGGCCTTTAATGGCTAATGGAGGAGGAATCTTAATGACTTTTGACGACACCTTTGACTTTTCCTTTAATGGCCATCCCGAGGATGACGTTTTTAAAGGATATCCATTTTAACCACTTTTTCTAGGGAATGTGTCCAACACATCCTTGAAAAAATGGACATCGATTTCCATTTAAAATATAGGTTCTTAAAAATATATATTTTTTAAATGTGTCCCATTTTAACAGCCATATATCTTTCGGGGCTTTGATGTAATCATCTGCTCTGACAACTTTGGGGGAAAACAAAATCTACAACCGTTGATCTATGAAATTAATTTCACTTTAATTCCTCTCCATGAAATTCCTTATGTGCCATTTGCATTAGAAGAGGCACGCCGGCTCGGTACTCTCGCTTCCTGGCCATAGAATCATCACTGCGGTTTATACAGAGCAGTGGATTTCTTTTAACTGCAAAGCAAGAAAGTTTGAGCATTTGTAATCATGAACTAGCATGTAATGCAGGCTGGTGTTATCTGGAGGTTGAAGCAATACGTTGCCTTCATTTGTTTTATCCGACTCTCAATCACATTCACAAAGACTACCATCACCTGTTAAAGAGGGCCAAGCGGGATTAATCCAAACATCTCTTTTTTTCACTATCAGTAGCTATGTTTCCATCCACACGTTTTTATCTGAATTAAGTGATATTGAATGAAAAATACCCTCTTGAAATAGATTAGATGATACTTTATTCATCCCACAGCGGGGAAAATTCCCTTCTTACAGCAGCATTTTCTACAATGAAATCAAAACAAACAAACCTGTAAACACACAAGAAAAACAGGCAAACAGACAATGTGCAGAAGGTAGACGGAAGTAAAGTGGCGCCAAATAAAGGTTTTGTAAAGTAAAGTGCAGTTGCCATAGTGCAAGAAAACAACATTGCAGTGTAAGTAAGTGACCTTAAAATTAAATTGAAAATGTAATTAAATTAATAGTGAAATTCGATGAAATTTCAGGAATATCGGCTCAAAGGAAAGACGTTTGGATTTTTTGATGGATTGATTTGGATGGATTTTAATGGATTTTAATCTTGACTGATATTCGGCTTATGCGATCAACGCTGATGGAAATGTTATTTGCCAAATAAATAATGAATTGTGATTTAAGTTTAGGTCATTTTATGGTTGCAACCCGCCACAAAACAAAGTTTTACTTCATTCCCGCCCAGTATTTCCACTCTGTTTGCACACATGGCGGGTGTCAACAAAGACAGATGGAAGTGGACGGACGAGGAGACGAGAGACTTTTAGAATTTCATTTATCAGGAACTCGCAAAGGGAATGTCCGACAAAGGTTAGGACGAGCCGTGGGACGTCCTGCGGAGTCAGTGGACGCTCAGACAGTGAGACATGTCTCAAAAAGATTCACACAGCGGTGCCGGAGGGACAATAAAAGGCAAGTTGCATCTGCATCCTCATGGCGGTGTGTTGATAGTGTTGTTTTTTTGTTATTTATAGTTTAATATGTTGCTCTCAGCTGGCACATAAACACTATTACAACTTGTGAAATACTGATCATCTGTTGATAGACGGCGGGATCAATTTTGTCTAGAAAACCTTTTGCTAGAATGTGGAAAAAACTTCAAATGTCTCAAATCAATTCAACATGCCAATTTGATCAAATCAAATCGATTTATCAAAACAGCATGTGACTTCATTACGCATGTTTTTTTGTCTGCTTTAAAGCCGTGGGATTGGGAAAAATACTTTCACCACCTTTATTCACATGAGTTTTTTAGTTTTTTGCCAACTTCAGATACTTCGATTTACAAGTGGATGGAAACTTAGCGGCATTGACGTTCAACTCTCCTAATGTAGCAATTGCGGCGTCACTTCATAGCACAACACATGAATCAGCCTCCGGATTATTCTATAATCTCCTTTTTATTGGACAGGTAAAAGCTGGTTTTCATCCAAATAAGAAAGAAAAATGTTACCAACTACAACCTGAAGATCCTCAGCCAAGGGCTTGAACATATATATAGATGGATAGATGGATAGACTTCACCTCCTGGGCACTGCCAGGTGCCCTATGAGCAAGGCACTAGAACCCCCCCCCCCCCCCCCCCCCCCCCCCCCCCCCCCCCCCCCCCCCCCCCCCCAACCTCTCAGGGTGCTGGTCCAGCACTGGCAGCCCACTCACTCTGACATGTCTCCATTAGTGCATGAATAGGTCCTGAGCATGTGTGTGTATTTCAGGCCTGTGTGTAGATTAATATCAGAGTGTAAATTGTAATTTCCACACTAGTATAAATAAAAAAAAAAATTTTTAAATGTGTGAATGCTCAGACTAAAGTGAAGTTGTGCTGTGAATATCAACCGTGTTTTTTTTTTTTTTTTTTTATACACTCTACTTGATATATTGTTCCAGAAGGAGGGACATTTGTATTCAGCCGTCGTCTTTTATAACGACTTCTTTTGTTGTCTTTAATGGCCACATCCTGAAATATTGTGGGGAAAGTTTGAGCCGCTGATTGCTGTGTTCACGTTGTCATGGCGTTCGGCTCCGACAGCTTCCGCTCATGGTCTTTTTTAGCACTCACGGCCGACCGAGCGCACAATTCCATGTCATCGAAGTTTTTGTGGGGTCGCGCACTAATGCATCGCGCTCTTTACTCCCACACTGTTCTCTGTTTAGTGAGCACAGTTCTGAGGAAAATAACACTTCATCTCGGCCCGCGGGCACAAATCGCCTCCAACAACCATCGAGCCCAACGGAAAACGCCGTTTTTTTGTTTTGTTTTTTTTCCTCCCTCCTGCAGCTCGAGAAGTCAGCAGAGCATCGCTCAGACAACCGAGAGATCAGATCCACATTCACACTGACACTTCATTACACAGTTGTCTGTGTGGAGCTTCGTCTCATGTACAGATCATTTATTTAGATATTACAGCTTTGGAATGATAGGGTATCTCTGTGTGAGAGGGTTTAATGGCTACAACAGGGAGCAGAGTTGTTATTCTCAGATGTCTTTGTTTTGGCTCAATAGCAACCTTTTGATTAGGTCAACTTTGATGGATTTAAATTGTGTTGTTAGAGGTTCTTTGAATGCTTTAGTCATGTTGACGACTGATGAACAAACTGTGGAGCAGTGGTTCCCAAACTTTTTCAGCTCACGACCCAAAAGAGAAATTTGGTTTCTTTCCGGGACCCAAATTTACAAAAATAAACCATAAATCATTGTAACATCTACATTTTTAAACTGTGGACAAAAGACGGAACAAACCATGAATTTAAATGTATATCAAGTATATTTATTGAGAGAGGGAGAGAGAGAGAGAGAGGGAGAGAGAGAGGGAGAGAGAGAGAGAGAGGCTAGAGTCAAACAGCTTGTCTTAGCGTTGAAGGGATTTCGTTATTAGGCTGTTGTTGTTTCTTTTTAATGTTTTTATTAATTTTCCATTGCAGTAAACTCACCCGTCCCAACCCACAACAACATTTCTCTCCCCCTCAGCCGTAGGCGGGAATGGCCGTGGCCTATATCACGAGATTCAGTTGGATCCAGGGAAGGTGTGGATATATGGTTTTTAAATGTCCGATTGCACCGATGTACGGTTAGGGAGTTATAGGGCCAAACATGTTTTTTCTGCTATACCGCCAACTAGTTGTAGAAGGGGGTCAATTTTGCGCCTCAGGTCTCTGAAAATGGTACACAATCATCATGTACTGTTTAGGCTGTAGTGTGTTTTTTACGCAGAGAAGAATAATGGGGAAGGAGAATAGGAAGGAGGAGGAAAGTAATCCTTAGAAAAACAAAAGGGCCCGACAGCCCTGCTGCGTGAACCGCGTAGCTTTGCTAGATGGGATTCCCGCCCCCCCGGGCTTGGACCCCTAATTATATGTCAGTGTCAAAGTAGCTGCTCCCTCATGTCTTCTTTTACAAAGTGGTCAAATGGCCTCCAGATGTTCTCATATACCCCCATTTTGCCTCTCAATATATATGTTAATCTCCTAATGTGTACATACTGTATATTGATCTATATTCTTGATCCAAGCACAGATTGTAGGTGCCTCGATTGTCTTCCAAATGCGATCCATAGTCCTATTTGCCTGTAGTATTGCCAAATCAATACATTTATATAATCTTGGGGTTTCAGATTTGTTGGATACAGGTGCAGCAAAATTATCTTGGAGTCAAGTGAGATGTTCACAGACAAAATAACCATGGCTTTATTCATTACCTCCCCGCAGAATGATTAAATTATGGGCTCATTTTGGGCTGAATTGTGACAGAGAGCCCAATACGTTAATATATTCTTTTACCTCATGCCATACATTAACCATATTAAGAACTACAGGATGTGCGGGATGTGTTCTTAAGTATAAAGTATCAAATGGAAACACAGCAGAGATGAGCAGATTCGAGAACATTTCCATATAAATATCCTGAAGAGTGCCGTTAGTTTCTTAAACATTCCTGCGGGTGGCTCAAAAGGGATATTTTGACATAAATACATTCATTTAGGCTCTATTTAGTTCTAGTTAAAATTAATGTAATCATTAAGTCTAATTAAGTTTCAAATCTCTTTTATAATCATCACATTATGACAAACAATACGCCAACAACTCACCTGAACACACCTCGCCAACTGGCGCACAGGAGACACACGTGGAGTTAACACTGCGCTGGGTGCAAGATAGGGCTCCATAAGTTTCTTGAAAATATGTCCTTCAGCATGAAAAACCATAAAAAATGACTTATCAACTGAAGATATCTTAGTCAACAAAGACGACAACGACAGAATGGTCAACTAATCGACCAATGGGGGCCAGCCCTAGTTTATTAAATAGTAAGAATAATCTTTATCATCAGTCGTTGATTCTTTTATTTAAGGCTCAGAGGGCTCTTAATGTATTTATTCTGAAATGAGGGATGCTTCTGTCGATCACATCCCCTGTTCCCCATTGAGTTGATTTTCCAGCACAAAGAGCCCCACTGTCGAGTTAGACTGTATCTGTCTGTCTTTTAAAGCCCATTTCCTGCTGCTCCATAAAGAAGCCAGTGTGAAATGAACAGTTTCTTCTTCTCAGCGAGGGCACAAGTTTTTTTTTGTGGGCTGCTTTAGTGAGACTCAGCTTGACAAGAAGCCGTGGAAGCCCGAAAGCAATCTTTTGAATTTTAAGGAATCCCTTTTTTACTGAGCAGCCGGGCAGCACTAATGCCACGAGACAGAGGCAGCAGCGGCTAGGCTTTCGGGCGGTGGGCGGACGGTGGAGTGTTTTAGTTTTTTATACAGATCAAGTGCTTACAGAAGCCGCCACAGGATGCTCCGCTGTGCTCCTTCAGCCTCTTATAAAATGAAAATGGTTTGTTGGCAGGAGAAGCTGCAGGGAGTCATTTTCTGTCAGACAGGCCGATCGCTTTCAGAGCTGTGGACCAGCGTGTCCCTGAACGCCCCCTCCCCCATGCTGATAGTGATAATGTCCCCATTATACTAAATTCGGTCCCAGCTGAATGATCTAATTGGTCAAAAAGCCGGTCACAAAACTCTGATACCTCGGATTCTCATGCTGTTTGTTGCCATGCCAACTTTTGTAGTAATGGCTGAGCTATGAGTTGATTTTCTCTTCTTCTTTTTTTCTGCACTTTCATTTCTTTAAAAAAATATTTATATTCTCAGGTAATCTTGTTCTTTTGAAGACTTTAAATCATCTTAATCTCACACAGAAAGTAGTATGTGGTTCCAGTCACCTGCAGTTACAAATTACAAATGAGTGCAAATACACTCAGTTCTGCTCCCGATACCAAGTAAAGACTCTTTTAATACCTTACATTATAGAATATCCAAATAAAAAGTACAGCCATCTGCCACATTCAAGGACATCCTGACTTCTGAGATCTGGAAACAATCTCAGCAGCCATGAAAAGAATACATCATACATAAGATTTCTTTAGTTAAGTCATTTTTTATGCTTATTCATGCTTAATTACTAATTTCCAAGAAACTTATGAGCACATTTCTGGTGCACAAAACTATCCTTTTTTTCGATGGCTTACTTTGAGAAATACAATACAAACGTGTTTTTCTACGCAACCCTTTTTGTCATTGTCAAAAATTGTCAAATGTTAAACACAAGAAGAACTTTGTTAAACTAAAGTACAGCTGCAAGTTGTTAAAAGTTATACTGTCGTCCATAGAATAATCTCATTTAAAGAATTAACAAACGAGAATATGAAGCCAACCCGACATTTATTCATGTCCGTACCAAAAGCGGGTCAAGGTTCACAAGAATCTGAATCACGGAAGTTTTTACGGAAACTTCTGCGTTTTGCAAACTATGTCACCGTCAAATAGGGGTGGGGAAAAAAAATCGATATAGCGATATTTTCCATGGCAAGTACCGATCTTTTATGATATACTGTATGTGTTGGTCATTTTGTCTGCTTGACATTTCCATTTTGTGAGATGTGAGATAAACAAACAGAGAAATATCTTTTTAGATAAAATAGATGTTGACAAAGTTTCCTTCTGGGAACATAATTTGAAATTGGGAAACATTTTAAGTTGGAGAAAAGTTGATAGATTGCAATAGTATTGAATCGTGTCATAAGTATCGTGATTATGTTGTAACGTGAGGCCTCTGGTGATCTCCACCTTGTCAAAAACCCCTGCAGTGTCAACTTTCATCAACGAAAGTGTCTCAGTAAGCGACTTTTGGACACGCTGTGACGACGGTCCTCCGATCGAATGAGTCATGTTTTGGTCTAAACTTAGTGCTGCTTCTCTCAGCTGAATGTCGGCTCATTATAATCACACCTGGCCTCTCAGGACCGCTGCAGAGGATTTCATATGTGACTGCAGACGGGAAGCTCGACCAGGCGAGATCAGAGCTGACGGCACATGGCACCGCCTTCATTCGCCCTGCATTAGTCATTCTCTACAGCTACAAACTCCCATGTAGCTTTGATACAACACAGCCAGACTCCCTTATCTTCTTGTTGTTTTCTTGTGTCTCATTCTGCTAAACACCCAGGTCTCCAGAGACTAAATGGAACTCAGGCTTAGTCTGGGGTCCTGCAAACATAAATACCTTATGTTTGGTCTCATGCTTTGCTTCCAGCCAGTGGGATTTATATGGTCGTATTAACGATTCATACACAAACAGCCGGTTTTCTTAACCCTCATGTTTTCTTTTGGGTCAAATTGACCCGTTTTCAGGTAATTTTTCTTTTTCTTTTTTTTGTCACAACAAAGTAAATAAGTGCTGAAAATGTCAACATTATAAATATCAAAACATTTTGGAAAAAACACCCAAAACATAAAACCCCACAACATTGAAGAAGTGACAAAAATGTGTGAAAAAGCGATATAATGTTGAAAAAAAACTTTTTCATGGTTGACGGGAAGACAACACAAGGGTTAAAGACTTAGTAGAATGTGCTGCTAAACGACTGAGGAGCGTACCGTTTCTCACCTTAAAATTAACTTTGTTTTTATTTCACTTAAGATAAAGCGGTAATTAGAAGACCTCTACAAGGGGTGAAGATATTCTCAATCTTATGTTCCAAATCATCCAGTCTTTTGATAGTATTGAATAGTTTATGACCAACAATGGAGGCAGGTGTATTTCCATATGATGCCAAGATAATTCATGTTGGTAGAAGATGGCCGACTAAAAGTTGTAATTGTACCAAAAGGCTTCCATTGACAGTATTCTGGACTCTATTTATTCATTCATTCATTCATTTATTTTTATTATTTTGTTATATTGTTTCACTTTGCCTAACAGTGTCTTTGCCTAAGTTTGCACCACCTATTAAGAATATGCGTCTGCTCGGACCCACTAGCATCTTTTCATATTTCTGATTGTTTTATGAAGGTTATGTACGTACATTAAGCACAAATTAACACACCCACACCTCTGCACAACCCATCGCTGCGTGCTACTATGTGCTTCAGTGTTTTCTCTGCCGTGAGTGTAGCTTTTTGTGCTCTGAAGTGTGTCCTTATCAGACACCTAATGTCGACACAAAATGGCGGTATTGGGAATGAGGATGGGCCGGGCTTTATAAACCAACGTGGGGCCCGAAGGGTCTCAACTGCCCCCCATAAACGTCCCGCACAGCAAAATAAGTGCTGGATTTGCACATCTCTTTCCTTTGTAGTCATTTGATTTTGTGAAATAGGGGCAGGACCAAATAAGCAGTTTGCTTCCACCTACTCCTTCTCAAACTAATCCTTTCTTTTTTCTTTGTTTGTGTTGTTACTTTCTGATTGGTTGTGATTTATTCATGGTTGAGATAAAAAAAAATGAAATCAAATTTAATCAAAATAAGCAGAAAATCCAGGCGAGGGCAGAGTCCCTACAGATACACACACTTCTGATGATTAAAAGAGGTAACTTTCATGTTAGTTTTACCATGTATTTTTAGGAAGAAATAATGCATATCTTACCTTTTTTTTTTTTTTTTTTTTTATTCGTATGAATAACACAAGCTAAAAAAGTAGCCTTGCACTGTTTCTAAACGCACCTTTGGTGGTTTTGTGAGGCTAAAACAGCGTTATTGCTCCTCAGAGAGGTCAATCATTTTTCACACAGCTACAAGTTGCTTTTCACGATGCAAACAAATGTTGTTTTGAGAGTTTTCACACATTTCCAGATGGCAATGGGGACAGTCTCCTTGTGGCTGAAAAAAAATGTACCATAAACCAAAGGGTTCGACTGTCGATGATGTTCGGTATCTCCCAATATTTTGACACCTTTTTTCCAAAGTTCATGCTTTGTCTCGTCTTTCCTCTCGTAAGGCCTTTTCTTTATTTTGATGTTCTATGAATAAAAAAATAAATACCATCTTGATCACATTAAACCTCATCTTCTCAGATCATCACACAGAGAAAGTAAAACAAAGTCAATTTCATTTTGGATTTTGTTCTACTTGCACAAACGGCAGAACTTCTCCGGTTTTGTCGGCATAATTCTAGATTAAAGGATAACTCCACATAAGAAAATGCTTTCATGTGAGTGGGGGCAGGTCGCCAGTCCACCCAGTTCATCTTTCAGCTCTTCACGTGGAGCTTCAGAGGGGGAGCGGTCTCGGGAGACCAGCTTTTAATCCACCCTGACATTGACTCAAACTTCACTCACTGTCCGCAGAAAATTGATTTTAAGGAAGCTTATAGAAGATTCGCTTTCTAACATATTCTCCTTCTCTCTGGCTGTAATGCAATTAAAGATCGTGGGGGTGTGTGTGGGGGTGTTTGTGGGTCTATAGTTGGGTTTTATTTAGGCTAAACCCTGTCAAGTGAAAACCCTAAAAAGGCTTTCTGAACAGAGTGAATACCTCTGACTCTTGATCACTGAAGTGTTTGTTGACGATGAGAGTGAGGAAAGATTTCTGTTGACTGCAGGCTTGTCGTGACAGAGTTGAAGAGGAAAAAAAAAAAGACAAACCTTCAAACCAAGTCCTTTTGAGCAGCCTCTGAATCACTGTCACCACACTGACTGTAAGCATGGTGCAACAGCGCCATCTGCTGATTGATTAAAAACCTGGTGAAGTCTTCACTGACACCCTGTGAACAGTGTGACGGAGCGTTTGGATGATGTTAGTGTGTTTGAACTCAATGGCCTTCAACATACCGTTAGGAATAAATAATTAGAAAGTACTATGTATAATGTGAAAGTTGTCACTTGTATTTATGAATCCAGAGAGAATTTTCCCCAACTCTGCAGCTCTGTGGAGCTTCTTAGTTTCTCTTGGCTCCTAGTTTTGAATTTGTGGCACATATACCGTCTGGTTTTATTCTCAGTGTTTCTATAAAACAAGCTCTGAAACCAATCACAGGGGTCTTGGGTGGTGCTTAGCCCCAGTTGCAGCGACGGTGCTCTGCTAACATGCTAACCAAAACAACTTTATAAGCTGACAATATGTCAGGTTTTAGTTTACAGCTTGCTCTGTTGCCCCCAAGTGGCCAAAAAAAATACTTATTGCAGGTTTAAACTTATCAGTCCGCCAATTTTTACTTATTTATATGAGTCATTTGTTACCTCTGCCAAAAAGGTAATGTTTTCGTCTCGGTTTGTTTGTTTGCCCTTTTGTATGTCAGTCAGAAGTTTTTGATGATGTTGATGGATTTTGCGTGCACGTGTTGGCAACGCTCCGTGACTAGTAGCGGGACAAAAAAGAGGCGGAATGATATGTATGGGCAATAATAGTCATTGTGCCGATTGCTGCTATTAGAGCACATTGGCACACTGAAATATTACATTGTGGAATCCTTCATCATAATAGCAATGCGCCAAGGTATCTGGCTATTAAAGGGAATGGAAGATGACACTCTGATTGGTCGATTGTATGTTATTCCCTAAACAAACCTATGAATTAATGAAGACACAACATACAATCCATTTGAACCACGCACCCAGCTCATGGACCATTTTGTCCACCGTCAAATTATTAAAAGTGGATTTGGATTTGGATTTCGGCCCTGTGTGCTTAAATCGTTAAAATAGTAGGCCTTTGTGTACTTCATGATCTTCCTCCCTCTCGCTGCAATGAATTTGTGTGTTAAGTATCCCGTTTGCCTGTTTATCAGCCCGGGGACTTCCTGCGGATCTACAACCTGCGAGCGATCCCCGGATCCAGTAAGGTGCCGGGCCTCACCAGCAGTCAGTCTGAGGAGGTGGACCACCTGGCGTTTCACCTGCACGGAGGAACGGCGTACGGCCGGGGGATCCGGGTTCTTCCTGAGACCAGCCCCGTCGTGCAGGAGCTGAAGAGGTACAGCAGGAGACGAGGGACAAATATACTTGAGAACTGATTATTGAGGCTAAGAATAAAGTCATTATAGGAAACATACTTCATGCTGCAGACTCTGGTTCTGTTTACTGGTTCTGATTCTGCTGCATAATTTAACCATAAAAGACAAATCATAGCAAAATTGTAATAATTTCTCCTGATTTTTTGCACATTCTGGACTCAACCCATTCAGCCTCTTTTTTTCCTTATGCAACAGTTATTATGCTTATGTATGTATGTGTGTATATATATATATATATATATATATATATATACAATAAACAGAAACTATATATATATATATATATTGTTTCTGTTTGTTTATTTTATATTAATGTTTAATATATTTGTTTATGTTTGCAACTTTCCCTAAGGCAAATTCCACATAAGTGTGACTTATTGTGGCAATAAACCCTTTGATTCTGTACTTATGTGTGTACTGTAGATGGATGTGTGTGTGTGTGTGTGTGTGTGTGTGTGTGTGTGTGTGTGTGTGTGTGTGTGTGTGTGTGTGTGTGTGTGTGTGTGTGTGTGTGTGTGATATCACAAGTCTCACAACCTTTTCCTTTTCTTCCTCTTCTTCCTGTTTATGTCTCTGTAGAGTCATGGAGGCGTTCCCAGAGGAAGACAAGGACGAGCTGAATGACTCTGAGATGTTGGAGATCTGGAGCACTCCACCTGAGTCTCTAGGTACAAATGGATGTTGAACGGGTCTTGAATGTATCCGTTTTTCCACTGAATCATTAACTAACAAAAGTCCACTGGATGGACAGGGTTTTCCTCGGTATAATGCAACGGCCCCAGCCCGGCATAAGCCACTGGGGGGGGGATGTGATGTGTATTTTTAAGATGTTATTTTAAACCAGTTACAGTGGGGCGGCTCGGTTGGAAACTTACACATGGTCATATTTTCAAATCTCAAATTGGCTTTTAGCACTAACTTAATGTACTCCTCCGAGATGTCGTGGGCTTAATTCAATGAAACAGCGATGAGGGGGGTACCCCAAGTCACCGCTCAACTCAGACCCAGACCCCTGGAGAGAGAGAGTAAGGAAAAGGAAGGAGGGTACCTGTACAGCTGAGCCACGTGCAATGACACAATCTTATTTTGAATTTATTCAAATCTCCAGGTAGCTTTTAGCACTGACTTAATATAGAGTCATATGAAATCTGTCTGGCTTTTTTTTTTAATTCTCAATTTCCTGATACTGTTATCCCAGAAAGCCATTTGTCCTCTCCAAGAAATATGAAAGTCTCCCCAGAATAAATAAATAACCGTTCAGGGGCTCAAACCATGCACAAAATAAAATAAAGATAGATGTATGTAGATTTACACCTTGGAACTTCTGGTTTTAACAAGGTCTCATTCTCTAACAGATTTGTTGTTAAGATGTTAATGATTCCTAAAATAAAACCTCCTGAAACACGTGTTATGTTTTGAATATTCAGAAAGTTTTGAGCAATACAGGAGAACAGTTATTTCCTTTATATAAAAAAAGACCTTTGCACCCATAATTGGTGCAAAAACTAGAATAAATGCAGGATATGAAGTGTTTGACGCTCACAATGTTATGGGTGTCCCCCCCCTCCGCCTACGCCGTTGTTCTACGTTAATGCTAAATCAGCCTGTGATTGGCCTCAGACGGGCCCTCGTCAAAAAAACGAGCGAGCGCGTGGTTAAGATGGTACGGTCCACTTTAGGGGCGTCTGAAATCGTTGGGAAACATGTTTGTAGTTAAGAAGGACATATACATGTAACCCTAGATGTTTGTTATACATCTTTTGGGGAGTGGGTTGTCTTTCGTAGTCTAACTCTAATAAACACACATCCCCCTCGAAATGACTCAAACCTGCATTGTTACGTGGCCGGTGTAAACAGCTGGATTTATTAAATTTAGTAGCGTATCTCTTCAGTCGGACCAGGGGCCTGTTGCACAAAACCAGGATAAGGTACTAAGCCGGTATAATGAATCCTGGAAGAATTTAGCTTTGACTTGGTTGCACGAAACTAGATTGAATTAAACCCAGGCAAGTAACCATGGAGATTTATTCTTTGCGGCTAGCCTGGTCCAGAGCAGGCTAACAGCCGGGCTAACAGCCGGGCTAACAGCCGGGCTAATATTAATCCTGGAGTCTCATGTGTTAAATGAGCTGCCGTCTGATCCGAAATAAACGTGTTTAACAGTTATTCCGTTGTCTCCCGCATGTGTTCTGCTTTATTTTTATTAACATGCATTACTTGTCACTATTGTTGTCATGAGTTTGATTTAAACCCCTACTGTAGCAGTTGTTACATGGTTAGAAATGGTTGCACACTAAGTCAAACTGCGCTTTTTCACTCATCCTGGGTATCTTTATTCTACTTTTGCGCAACAGGCCCCAAAGTGAGGCGGACGTCTGAATAGAAACTAAAACACCTCCCTTGCAAATACTCTACTAGTCTTGTTTTTCCCCAGTAAACCTCCTTTTTAGCGTCTGCTGACAAATGACTGAAAAAGCAAATCTAAATATTTTCATTGCGTGACTAAAATGCAAAGAAGAAAAGAGCGATGTGAGTGGTAGCCGCCGGCCGGTCTTTGATTAAATGAACGTGTGTTTGCCAGCAGCGGGGATATGAACATCCTGACTGCTCAGACGGACCGATTTCCTCTCTAAGAGAAAGAAGGACGGAGGGAGAGATTGAAGCTGCGGGGAGCTGCTTCCATTAGCAGGGCCTCCTAAAAGCCCACGCTTCACTGGGGATACAATAAAAAAGTCCCAACTCTGACTGTGACCTGAAGGTTTCCGCACAGACAGCTTTATTTAGTCATTTATTTATTTATTTTTTAAGATCTTTTAAAGCTGCAGCAGGTTGTCTGTGCTCAGACCTGCAGGCCTGATGCTTTTTGTAGAACTCTGAGTGGACAAAATATTTGGGCCGCAGTTTCTTTGCAAGAAGAGTACGGACGTTCTTCTTTGAAATGGCACTTCTTTATCAACCTAGCCCAACAATTCGGCTTTGGACAAACTTAAGTAATTCCATTATTTTATCTGATCCAGGGCTTTTAAGAGTCAGCAGGCGAAGAAGGAAAACAAGACGTTGAGCTCATGACATGACATGACCTGATATGCATCGTTCATTCTATATAAAACGTACTGAACATTTCAAAGACGTAAAAAACAAGGTCTCTTAAAGTCTATAAAAGTCCTCCGAAATCAGAGGAACAAAGACGCTGCAGAACTCTATTGATGTTATTTTTTCTCTTCAGTATCAAAGTAATACAGTGATAGTTGTCTGTAATATTTTCGTAAAATATTCCGACTTTAAAAATAGAATTCCGACTTTTTTTAATGCTTTTTTTTAACACTTAAAGTGCTAAAATTATACGATTTTTAAATCTTTTTTGTTCATGTTATAGGTTTACAAAGTGAAAAAGCCCAAAGTCCCCCCCAAAGGGAGTTACCTTCTCCAAGAGAAAACACTGTTCACAAACCTCTCCAAACACCTCGATTGTAGTCCAAACTTTACTTCCGTGACAAAAGTCTGTCACTTTGTAACACACGTTATAATACTCGCTTAGCTGCTAGCATGGTCTGTCCTAATACTCTGCTTCTGACTGGCTAGTAGTCCTTACCTAGGTACTGTCAGGGCCCTCATACTCTGGTTCTGACTGGCTAGTAGTCCTTACCTAGGTACTGTCAGGGCCCTCATACTCTGCTTCTGACTGGCTAGTAGTCCTTACCTAGGTACTGTCAGGACCCTCATACTCTGCTCCTGACTGGCTAGTAGTCCTTACCTAGGTACTGTCAGGGCCCTCATGCTCTGCTTCTGACTGGCTAGTAGTCCTTACCTAGGTACTGTCAGGGCCCTCATACTCTGCTTCTGACTGGCTAGTAGTCCTTACCTAGGTACTGTCAGGGCCCTCATACTCTGCTTCTGACTGGCTAGTAGTCTTTACCTACTGTACACGTGCAACTCCCAACAGAGATGGAACACAAGTGAGATGTCTCACTCTGTAGCTAAAACAGAGAGCTCAACACACAGGGTGAAAAGAGGAGTTGCAGCAATGTGTAGCACAACAACAATATGGTGTTTTTTGAAAAAGAAACCATGTAAACCTATTCTGGTACAACCTTTAAATGCAATGTTGAACCTGGAAAAAAAAGCGCACTTTAATTTAAATTGATCTCATTTATTCACATTCTTTGGAAGCTTCTTGTTTGCTCAGGGCTTTCATTTTGTTTGATTTTATTGGTTGTGAATAGTTACTGGAGGGCTGCATCCAATAAATATTTTCATTGTTGATTCGACTGTCAATTATTTTCTCGATTTATCGATCAGCTGTTTGGTCTTATGTGAAACATGTAGATCTGTGTTTCCCAAAGCCCAAGACGACGTCCTTAAATGTCCTTAAATCTCCAAAACTCAAAGATATTAAGATTACTGTCACAGAGGAGAGAAGACACTAGAATAGATAGATAGATAGATAGATAGATAGAAGCTGGAATCAGATTTTCTTTCTGTTCTCATAAAATATGGATCAAACTGATGGATGAATTAATTAATACTTGATAACTAGTCTAATAATCTTTGCAGCTCTATGGTATTGCATATCCTGAGTTGTATTTTAGTGGAAACAAAATCCAAAAGGCAATCTTTTATCAGATTTTAATCTTGAGATAGTTCTTTGGAAACCGCAGCTCTGCTTCAGGATTAAAGCCTTCTTGTTAAATGCTTTTCAGATCAGGTGACTTTCTTTCCCACTCAGCTCTGCAGGGTACAGTTTGTTCAAAGGCCTGTGTGACCTTATCTCTTCTTGATTTGTGTGTTCTGATATCTGGTTTCTCTGTTTCTGTTTTTAGAAGCTGAAGCAGTGGCGTGCAGCACAGGTATGAAACTCAACCTAAAGCATGAAACTCAAGTGTTTTCATCATACTTGGATGTATTGAAATGCATTCAACACTATGTTAAATGGCTTTTGAAAAGTGTGCATCTTTGCAGAATCCCTGTGATACCATCTTCGGTCTTATGTGTCATTTGTCGTTGAACAGCCTCCTAGATGTTCAAGTCCTGGTGAAGAGTAATTTGTTAAATTTGACATGAGCAAAACAGTAGGGGTGGTGGGGAAAAAGTAGATTTTTAGCCATAGCGATTCTCTCTAGAACGATTCGATTCTGATTAGTTAATAATCGATTATTACATACACTCAACATGCGCTGTGTGGTTAAATCAACACATTCTTTTGTCTCTTTTGTCTCTTTTTGTCTGTACAAATCAGAAAAAAGAGTGACTGATAATGGGCAACAACTTAGAGTTTAGGCAATAGTACAGACAACAAAAAAAAACACGTTTATATACACATGATCTAATAAGACATACAGTGCATAAAGTAATTAGGTAAAACACATAAAGGCTGTTGATCTACTTTATCACATGACATGTGACCACCTCATGTTTCATGGTGTAAGAAGCCGATTCTCCACCTTTAAACATGAGTCAAGCCTCTGACATGGAGGACCACTGAGAACGAAGGTGACTCAGCATGTTTAACTTAATCCTGGAATGACACAATAAAACCTCAGTAGACAAAACATTTCATTAAAACGTGTGAGACAAATACTGTATATGTCAAAATCTAACAAACTCTTTTTTTAAATCCTGCATGGAAATTTACATTAAAAAAATTGTTGCATCGATAATCTGTTTATAATCAAATTGTTGGCCTCTTAATCGGTGCCAAGATATTCCTACCCCAACAAGTCAGGGATGATCCTTCATGCAAGGGTGTCTGCATTTATTTCTGAAATTATGTTTTAATGATACTTAAGGGCTTCTTAAACTTTGTTTTGGAAGACTACCGAGGGCTGTGACTTCAGGCTAGAAAGCGCAATACTTATTTCCATAACCCTTAGTAAGCTTTTTATGTTTCCTCTTTTAAAGTTGACAAAAGTCATTTTGTTTGTAGTCTATAGCAACGAAATTTCATTTCTGGGTTTGTTCTGTTGCCACTGGAAATTCGTCCGGATGTCTTTGTCCGTCACCTGCAACTGGTCCTCAGATCTCTGCAGGGTAAATCCAGACAACTATCTAGACTGTCTGTCCAATCTGAGTTTTCTGTTGCACGATTAAAACTACTTTTTAACGTGCACATTTTCAACCAAAACAAGTTCTTTCCCAAAGCGATTTTGCAGCGGCTCTGTTCGACACTTAGCGCCGCCCAAGACGATTGTGATTGGTTTAAAGAAGTGCCAATAAACCAGAGCACACTTGTCTCCGATCCCAGATATTACTGTGTGGACTAGCCAAGGTCTGGAAATGCGAGACTAACTTTGCTTGTGTCTGTGAATCTGTAACTGCGTCAAGAGAGAAGCTGTGGTCACGACACGCACGTGGTGACGCTGTCCGAGGTGAAGCGGTCGGATCCGGGTCGGGTTCACCACGTCAGAGTCCAGCTGAGATCCTACGAGCCCCGCAAACTCCACCAGGCTCTGAAACTCTACTGCAGCAAGTGTAAATCAATGTGGGCACGCACAAATAAACACACACACACACACACACACACACACACACACATACACAGTTTTTGTCATAAGCACAGACATACTATTTTTACTGAAGGGTTACATTAGGAATGTGCTGAGTTTTCTTTTTTGATTATTTGTTCGGACATTTTAGGCCTTTATTTCCACAGGATAGCTGAATACATGAAAGGGGAGCCTGAGTGGGGTGTGGGGGGAGATGACATGCAGCGACGGGCAGCAGGTCGGAATCGAACCCGCAGCCACTGCGTCAAGGAGTAAACCTCTATATATGTGCGCCCGCTCAACCAACTGAGTTAAACCGGTTAACCGAGTTAAACCGGTTTTAGTGGTTTCCTTTGTTGCTTTGAGGTTTTTAGTTGGTTTTCAGTTCCTGCCCGGGGATACAGATGGAGACATGTGTGGCAGTAGACATTTTAATGTGTTTTAAGTTGGTTAATCTGAATTTATATGAACTTGAAAAAGTTACAAACTTCAATGCGATCCAACTGAACACGGTAATGATCCAGAAGTCATGAAGAGGAATTTGAAAATTGAGGTTTATATTTAACCTTTCCTGAAAGGAGCATTTGAAAAATTAATATATGGTTGTATATGTTTTACAAAAACCTTAATGGCAAAAATGTAATGGAACATCGTCAACAATGCTCTTAATTAAATAACACTTTTTTTGTTTGTTTTGAAAGTAAATTGAGCTTGATGGATAACCATAAAAAGCATATTTACAAACTAGTTCATCAAACTGTAGATTTGTTAACTGTTATAAAAGGACCCATCTGATCTCCCTGTGATCTCAGGCAGGAGGTCCCAGATGATGAACTTGTGTCAGGTCTCTTCTCTGAGGCGTCCAAGGACTCTGGACCCTGCAGTCCCCCGCCGTGGGCGCTCTCTGGGCAGGTCGATGTCCCTGGGGTGTCCTCAGGATCCCCCAAACGAACACTGACTGTTCACATGTCCACCCAGCTCATGTCTGAGAACAAAAGCAAAGAGCTCATCTTCCTCATGGGTAAGGAACTTAACCAACAGTTTTCATTCTCCTCGTTTGTTGGGTTTTTTGAATTAGCAAATGTAAAAACTTCTATCTTTGAACACATTTGAAGGGAAAACATCTTTTGTCATCCAGGAGAATGAAAGGTTTATTCCTGCTGCCATCAAAACCCACAAAAACCCAAAGTCAAGTGTTCATCCTAGACTCCTCCGGTAGTCTGTATCGACCACCGGGATTGTTCATGTACCGTCACCTTTCATTTCAGCTGAGCTTGTAGGCTTATGTATTTACTAGAACCCAATTTTGATTATTTCTTTTACATAATTCTTAAAGATTTTGCAGCAACATTACCATTCTTAGTCTTAATGAAAAAATAACATTCAAAGCAGGTCCATCAGATTTTTCATCAGAATGTAATTTATATGGTTGGTTTTTTCATAGGAATCGGAAAGCACACATGCTTTAATAATCTAAACCTATCCGTGTTGGCATTCTAAGGCAAGGCAAGGCAGCTTTATCTGTAGAGCACATTTCAGCAACAGGGCAATTCAAAGTGCTTTACATAAAATCAGTTAAACAGATAAAACACAAGTACAAACAGTTAAAAATCATAAGCATCAAAAACCGATGAAACACATGAATAGACAGTTAAAAACAAAATAGGAGTGACTTTCTCTGACTTTCTCGGTATTAATTATCTGACTTTCTCTGACTTTCTTGGTATTAATTATCTGACTTTCTCTGACTTTCTCTGTATTAATTATCTGACTTTCTCGGTATTAATTATCTGACTTTCTCTGTATTCTAAAACAACTTTTGAACATACACGTTCCGCCAAAACAACTTCCTTCCCGATCCTATATTGCAGCGGCACCGTGGCTCCGTCCGGTGCTTAGCGCCGTCCGGAACAATTGTAATTGGTTTAAAGAAATGCCGACAAACCAGAGCATGGGATTCTTTCGGCCCTCCTCCGCAGCGCTGTGGAGGAAGGTCTGGCATCGCGGGTCTTGACCTCTGATGACAGAGGTTCTGGTGTCTTGCAGGTTCGACTCTGGAGGAAACGTGTCGGCTCGCCGCCGGCTACCAGAACATCGTGCCTGTGAGGTCATCGGCAGGTCACCTCGCTCTGCTCGACCTGTCGGCACCTTTCCTGTTCAGAGGCAGGAAGACGTACTACGGGTGAGAATCCTGGAAGGCAAACTCGGTTTCTGCGTCATCAAAATCATTCAGTTGCTACAAAAACGTCACACATTTGGATGTCAGTCTGTCTCTAATATCATCTCTTTCTGGTTCCCTGTGTGTGTTGCAGGTGTAAGCATTGCTCCGAGGCTGCAGTGAGGGAGCCTTGGGCTGAAGGAGTCGAATTAATTGATGAGAAGATCGTAGCAGAAGGTGAGAGGAGATTTTAGTTTGTATCTCTGAACTGTCGGAGGAAACATTGGAGGTTGAGAAAACGCACAGGAAATGCTGGCTCACACTCAAAATGTCGCTGTTGTGTTTTTAGCTTCTTTGGTTAAGTGGCCAAAAAAGTAAATAATGCAGCTTCAGTAATAGTCAGCTGGGATGGGATTGGCATAGAGGCACGGGACTGGCGTTGTCTATTGCATCTTGTGTTAATGCGGCAGGTGTCATTGAGGGCTGTCACAATCAGAACACGAACATCTTTAAATACTCTGCCACACCAGCCATTCACAACACCAGCCACTTTAGACAATAATCTTACTCCAACGGGAAAACTTTTGTGTGCTCGTCCTGTGATTTCCCGTCTCGTGTCTTCCCAATTTTAGTACAGAAAAAAACGTTGCACATCTAGAACGTGAGACAGGTGTGTCGGAGGGGGACTAGCAGGTCAAAAGTTGCAAAGAAACTCCCGCATAGTGTCTAACTTGCAATTAAATACATAGTTCAATAGTAAGAAAAGTTTCTGTACTAGACCATCTTCAGGCGAATGTCCTCCTGGCTTTAAAACAACCAAACCGCTCACACCTTTGGACAAAGTATCATGTCAGTCTCCGTGTCCTTCCTCCTGATTCAGCAGGTTTGTAAAAGCTCCTAACGACTCCTGGCTGACCTCAGGTCTGCTCTAGCCGCAGGTCTTTTCTCCGTGAAAGAATAAATCAGTGTTTTAATCTCGCCCGTCTCTCCTGGTCTGCAGCTCTGGGCGTTCAGCTGCTGCAGTTCGTCCTGCTGATGAAGCTCCAGCTGCAGGACGCCACCGACACGCTGGACGTCTTCCTGTGGAGAGACGCTGTGAGTCTCGGAGCACATTTAAAATTCTGCTGAGTCTGGAGGATCAGAGGAGATTAGATCCGACTTTATTACTATCTGTCTGAACCGTTACCAAGATGACATACAGTATTGAGTATTATAAAGTTTGTTTTATTGCTATAGTTGCAGTATGTTTCATATAGGATGTCTGCTGTGACGTGGGATTTGTCTTTTATTTGTCACTGGGCATCCAAACCAGTTTCCTAATAAAGTTATCTAAATTTAAAGAAAGTTTACAACACTCCAGGTGAGTGTGAGACTTACTGCAGTGTTGATACAAGGCAAGGCGTATATAATGGACCTAATGTTTGAAATTGTGATTTAGTGTTGAACCGAGTAATCAATTAGGTAATCAATCATCTGAACATCAATTGACATCTTTTGGCTTAAAATAGGTTAATTATTTAAGGAACCACACAGTCTGTACTTTGACATCCTCGATTTTAAGAGTTCACGGTTCTTCTTTATCCTGTGGAGCAGTAAGTAAGTAAGTGCACAAAACAAGCCTTTTAAGAACTCTGAACTCCTTTTTATTATTATTAACATTATTATATATTGGCAGAATAATGGAAAATTAAACAAAAAACTAAATTAATTGTCGGCTAACACCGATTCTGTCAGTGTTTTAAAATGAAACGGTCCCTCGCATCTTAAAAAACACTTGCAAATTGACAAAATACAAGCATATAAAGATAATTATTTCACCAATTTAACAACACATGCAGTTACTCATAAAGCACTTTATCCAGGTAACAATTTCCACATTGTGTTTTAGCTATTTCCCAAAATTTTGTTAAGATCTCTGTTAAAGTCTCTGATAAGGAAAAGTTTTGATGCAGTTTTGATGAATGAAATCCATCAGAACTTTTCAGCATAGGGAATTCAAATGTTCCCATTATTGGGCTGAAAACAATCAAACATCTTAAAGTAAGACTACATCAATTGAAACCACTTGAAGGGGATTGTAATGAGGCGAGAGATGACGATTGTTTGTCTTTCTAATCAGGAGGCGTTCTTTGGCGTGTCGGCAGAGGACGTAGCAGCCAATCAGGAGGCTCAAAACAGCATTCACCAAACAATGGAAGCCCTCTGTCCAGCCGAGGGCAGCACCGGTACATCTCTCAGACCCCCAAACAGCTGGATTTAAGAGTTTGATATGTGAAACTCTTTAGTCCAGCTGCAGCTCCAAAACACAACAACATACATGATTAACACATTCACCAGTTTGAGTTTTCTGTCTTTTTTGAAGCGGTAGACAAAGTCTAATGCTTGTTAACCATGTTCCTCATCATCGCTCAGATGTGTTGTTGTGTTTACGTCAGGTGGACATCCGTGGATGGATTTGTGTCTGACGGCGTACCGAGCAGAGGACGACGAGGGACAGATCCAAACCTGCTACCAGATCTGCCACAGCACCGTCACCAAACCCTTCTCCACACAGTCCAACGCCAACCCCGCCTGAACCCCCGACAGGTCAACGGCCATCTGCAGTGTTCAGTGTTCCTGCAGAAGACAACAGTTGTTACCTGGTATTGTTAAGGTTATTTTGTGGTTTTTAATTGTATTTATTGTGTAAATAAAACATCAAAATTGAATAAAGGAACATAAAAATGTTGCTGCAAAAATGTAAAACACGTTCTGACCGATATGTGACTGTATTTTTCAATAAAGTACTTGCTTTTTATAACAAGCGCTTCACTCAGCACTTTTCTGTTGGGTTACTGCTCCATCTGCTGGCCAACTGACAACATGACACGCTTTATAAAAGACATGTTCTGATCCTTAAATGTAAAGGGCGAACACATATGGTAAGTCTAAAGAACAAAGGATATAATTCTAATTTTTGTAAGTCTATTCTTTATGTACTTATTTGTATATTCTTATGTTTTTATGGACATCCTTCAGAGTAGGAAGCCTACTGCTGGCTGTTGTCCAGAAACCTTGGGTGGAGCTTCGTCTTAATCAGTCTTCTGGAGGTTTCTCTACCGGTTTCCCCCTGATTTTCAGAAGAGAGATAGAGATGATGGACACGGACGTCCCTGGAGGAGAGAGATGCCGGCAGTCCCAAACCAGAGTGAGGTGAATAATACATTTCAAAGTAAATAAAGTTCAAATCCTTTAGTTTATCACAAACGTTCTGGAGATAAATAGTCTTCACTAAACAGGAAGGGAAGGAAAAACTAATCTGATATGAAACTAAATCTGTCAGACAAATGTAGTGGAGTGAAAAGTACATTGTTTACCTTGTAAGTCACAGTGGACCTAGTCTCGCGTTGCCAGTCGTCATGGGCGACATCATCGGAGCCCCAGGAACGATGGAAAATAACCCTTGGTATGAAACTTGTTAGAAAAATGTAACTGTTAAAACTAAAAATGTCTTTCTTTGTATCACTTATAACAGCCATTCATGTCTTAAGCACCCAAGGGCGTATTATTCACATTTATCTTCAAAGAACTTGGGTAGACTTCCTCCCTCCAGATTCTGGAAGTCTCACTCCCTTCACATTTCAGGCCGAGATTTTAATGAGCTTTGAGCTAGTGCAGCGGTTTGGGACGTGGTAACCATGGAGAAAGGAGGGGGGAATTCAACGTAGGAAGCGACGACTGCCGAGTTCGCTCTTCAGTCAATCTTCTGGACCCACTGCAGCACATTGGCTCCTCGTGCAAGTCAACAAAGCTGGACTGAATCCAGTGACTCTTTCCAGTCCAATCCACTTTATTTCTCGAGCACATTTTACAAACACAAAGTTACCAAAGTGCTGCACAGAAAACTCAAACATACAAAACAATTAATATAAAATATGGTAAAAACAAAATAAGTGAATCGAGGGTTTAAAAAAATAAATAGATAAAATGAATAAACACTAAAATACAGTAAGACAATACGAGACATCAGAGGACCACACAACTCACATGGAGTTAAAAGCCAAAGAATAAAAATGTGTCTTTATACGAGACTGTTGAGGCTGTTCGGACGTGGGGGGGGCAGCGCATTCCAGAGTTTAGGTCCAACCACAGAAAAGGCCCTGTCCCCCCAAGTTTTAAGTCTTGTCTTGGGGACCATAAGCTGGAGCTGGCTCTCTGACCTCCGTGACCGCGCTAGCCTATAAATTGAGATGAGGTCTGAGATAAAAGCTGGGGCCAGTCCATTCACAGCTTCAAAAACAAACACTAAAATCTTAAAATCAATCCTAAAACGTACAGGAAGCCAGTGCAAAGAGGCGAGAATTGGAGTTACATGAGCGCGCTTTTTGGTTCCAGTTAAAAGACGTGCTGCAGAATTTTGGACTAACTGTAAGCGTTGAAATGCTTTAAGATTTATACCGCTATAAAATGCATTACAGTAGTCTAAACGAGAAGAAATAAAAGCATGTGTAGCTTGTTCAAAACTGTTAAAAGACAAAAACTGTTTAACTTTAGCTAAAAGGCGGAGATCATAAAAAGTAGATTTTACAACTGCATTTATTTGTTTGTCAAGTTTAAAATCACTGTCTATTTTTAATCCCAAGGTTAGTTACAACATAATTTTTCTGACAACTTGTTTTGGTGAAACATGTATGTTAAAAAACATTTTAATTTGTGCAACTGAAAACTCAAATTGGACAGATAGTCTAGCTGGCTGTCTTGATTTACTCTGTAGAGACCTGACAAGTACTTGTTGGTAGTTTAAGTCTAATCTACGGATCATATTTAATGAACTAATCATGTTTTGTTTGTAAAATCTTAATTTAAAATAACTTTAGTTTCATTTCATTTCTGTGTCATGCCAAATATTTGGCACCACAAACGTATTTAACAAACGTCTTCCGGTGGCATGTACATCATCGGAGGAATAAATAAGTACAAGCATATATATATAAACACACACACACACACACACACACACGCAGTATATAGAAACAGCAAATCCTCATCTACAGATCATCTTGGTATACTTAGTACAACAGCAGTTTAAAACATGCAGTGACTTATGAAGTATTATAAAGGTACAGGTTTGAGGTACTTTACTTAAGTACTGAATACATTTGTGAAGTTTTTTTTTTAAGACAAATCCAGTGGAAACTTAATTTTTATTAAATTAAAGATGTGTTCACTTTGCTCAACAACAGTCTGCAGAGAAGTGGACAATATGAGATAACAAAATAAAACGACAGAAACAACAGTTTCACCTCAAACAACAGTTGAGGTGAAACCTTTCTTCTCTGGTGTTTAAAACCACCGCAGCTAAATGTTTTTAAATTTTAATACTCAATGTTAACGTAATTTAATTGGTTCCAATGTGAATCTAGAGTTATTGCGTAATTTAGCCGTGAAAACATGACAAACAGAGATACTTTAAAAAATTTGAAATCTTTAAAAAATAAAACCCTTAAAACACCTTATATTGAAAAGCTCGCATTTACAAATAAGTAGTGCATGAGTTTTCCCAGTAATTTGTGCCAGTGTGAAAGACTGACAAGGATCAGACCAAACTGGTTTTAAAGGAAGCGGGCAGGCATTTGAGGAACGTGCAAATGCTTCTTATTTCTGAGTAGATTGTTTTTGAGGATTCGACAGTTTTGAATGCAGGTAATGTAGTCTTTAGAATAACCCAGACTTCATTAAAAATATCAATCGTTGTCAAATCTGTTCATTCTAGTAGCAACCTGACACATAGGAGATAAACATAAAAAAATAATAAAAAATGATTTTATTTGATTTTCCATAAAATACATTGATTACATTAAATGAAAGTGAATCTACATGTAGAACATCGCATGGTTCTACTCACTTATTGACAGGAGAGATGATCAGAGGAGCAGAGTTTTTACCACCATTGTTACAAGGACTGAAGAATGGGTAGAGTTTCTCAGTGAAGGAGCAGCCAGTAAAGGAGTAGATGAGAGCTGCAGCAACAACGTCATAAAAGGAGACCAGACCTTCCTCATAGTCCACAAACACCCCCACCTTCTCAGGACGAGACTTCAGAGAGAGACGGACTGGAGGGTTTTCACGAGCTTCATAATCGTTTTCATTCCTTAACCATATCATCCATAAACCATGCTGAGGAGTTGCTGTGACTTTTCCCTTCCTGTTGATTGACTCTCTGGCCACTCCTAAATCCCACTAGGTCTTCCCCTTAACCTGAACCTCGTAGTAAAACCGTCCAGAAGAGAAGCCCTGCTTTGCTAAAACATTAACACAAGTATCAAATCTCTCTGGATTGTCTGGGAGATTCTTTTTTACTTTACAATGTTTAACTTGTTTTACGTCATCAGAGAGGATGAGCCAGGGATTTGCTGTATCAGGATCGAGAGTCACATCCACCGCAGACTGCTGGACCCTCTTCAGCTCGGCCTCAGCGAGCAGCTTCTTCATCTGTTTGCTGAGCGTCTCCTGCAGCTGATTCACAGCTCTCACCACAGTCCCCTCATATGAAGGTGGACGGACGCCGACTTCTGTCCAGTCCTTGGTGGGTGGAGCTGTGTTTAGGGACGTGAAGCTCTGGAGGACGTGGAAGTGGTCTTCAGACTGTGAGAGCTGCTCCACCTTAGTGCTTCTCTTCTTCAGTGCAGAGATTTCCTGTTCCAGCTCTTTGATGAAGCCTTCAGCCTGATTCTTTAGCTTTCTCTGCTTCTCTTTGATTGTGTCGATGAGCTCGGCCTGGCTTCTCTCAACGGACTCCTTCAGAGCCGTGAAGACCTGAACACCGTCTGCTATCTCTCTGTCTGCATCTTGGTCACTGAGCTTCACTGAGTGTTTGATCTCCTGAATCTTCAGTTGTCTCTTCTGGATCATCTGCTGAATTTCAGCCTCTGTCTTCCACAGCTCTGCCTTCTTTTCTTCATATTCTTCTTTAAGAGGAACAACATCATGTGGCTTATGGTCTAAAATGGTGCAGAGCATGCAGACACACATCTGGTCGGTCTTACAGAACAGCTCCAGCAGTTTATCGTGCTTCGTACACATCCTGCCTTCCAGGTTCTCTACAGGGTCGATCAGCTGATGTCTTTTCAGGCCTGACCTTGTCAGATGAGGCTCCAGGTGAGTCTCACAGTAGGAGTCCAGACACACCAGGCAGGACTTCAGGGCCTTCAGTTTGGTTCCAGTGCAGACGTCACAGGGAACGTCTGCTGGTTTGGACACTGAGCTGCTTCTGCTGGCTTTCTGTTGAGCTGACTGTCTGAACTGAGCAGCCATCTCAGAGATGAAGGTATTGACCTGCAGCTCAGGTCTTGCTTTGAAAAAGTTATTACAGTTGGGACACTGAAGCAGGAATTTACTACCCCAGTGATCAGTGATGCAGGTTTTACAGAAGTTGTGTCCACATGGTATGGTGACTGGATCAGTGAACACATCCAGACAGATGGAGCACAGGAACTGATCTTCAGTCAGCAGACAGGTGGCAGCAGCCATATCGACACTCTGAGGACAAAAAGTAAGACAAAAATAAATTTTGATTGCATATTCTTTTGATTATTTGTTTTTCAGACTATCAAACTTCTAGCCCTGCATAGTATAAGAATATGTAGGATAACCAAATTTCAGCCATCCTGGTGGCGGATGTGACTATTTTAGACGAGAGGGAGGAGTGAGGGAGGAGCTGCTTACACTCTACGTTACGTTACACACTTTCACTGTCAATCACATCATAGCCACTCCCTAAAACACCCCCTGCTTCAGCGCAGATTTTAAAATCAGGACCACAATTCAGAAAATTAACATAATTCGATATTGCAGAAGACTTAAAACTAGCGATAGAGACCATAAAGTAAGTATGAAAATGTTTCCTGAGGTACTGAATCAAGTGAGAAGTGGTTGCCTACTCATAGATTTTTTTCAATCGCAGGTGTCCCCCCCCCTGATAGAATGCAGGTTTAAGGAGTCTCCCCCTGCTGGAGATCAGATAGAAAGCAGGTTTAAGGAGTCTCCCCCTGCTGGAGTTCAGATAGAAAGCAGGTTTAAGGAGTCTCCCCCTGCTGGAGATCAGATAGAAAGCAGGCTTAAGGAGTCTCCCCCTGCTGGAGATCAGATAGAAA
>NC_048414.1:2052690-2062955 GCF_013103735.1 Etheostoma cragini | reverse complement strand
GATAGAAAGCAGGTTTAAGGAGTCTCCCCTGCTGGAGATCAGATAGAAAGCAGGTTTAAGGTGTTGCCCCCTGCTGGAACTCACATATTATGCAGGTTTAAGGCTTTTGATTCAGAGCACTTTGCCAAACCAGATGCTTTGTCTATTAACTGTATACAGTCTATGGTCTGAGTTCTCTGCCTCCCTTCCCAAAAAGCCGGGTCTGCTCTGATTCGTCACCTGGACCACTCTGTTGTGATTGGTCAACCAAATTCTAACAAGCCGGGCGTTTGAGGCAGTTGAGAAAATGTTCTGTCTATGGGAAAAAGAGCTCCATTTGGAGTGAGATGTGTTTTTTTTTTTACTCTATACATCTATTACATAAACAAAAACTACATAACACACTAAAAGACCGGAAAATCCCCAAAAGCATTATAAGGGCTCTTTAATTTCATTGTTTATACTTAAGTTGACGGTCAATTCTGATTTTTCTTTTTTTCTTTATATCATCATGATATCTCCACATCTCCCACGACCACCAATGGACCTCCAGTTAGGAGTCTAACCGAGGTTTGGAGTTCATACAGGAAACAGGTCTGTACGTTATCTTAAGCTAATGCTAATGCTACCTGTGACTGCATCCTGTCTAATCTTAACTAGCCATAGTTATAGTCACTAGTGTTTGGTTTTTACCTCTGTTTTATATTTCTGGCTAAAGTCGCATATTTATCTACAGGGACACAGTTATATGGTATGCTGGTCTTAATATGGTCAAACAGATGTGCAACAGTCAGATTTGGTTTGAACTAAACTTTGACAGACTACTTAGTGAGTGTATTTTGTCTCTGTAAGGTAGTGTACTCACCAGTGTTTTGGCAGAGATTCTGCTGTTAGGAGGGTTCAGTTGAATGTTTCTTTTCTTGAGAGAGAAACGGAGAGAGTTGTCTGTACTGCAGCTCTGTTGTCGCTTAGACAAACTTTCACTTTCAATTCAGGTTCTCCCTCACAGAGCTCCTCCTCTGGGTGGAGCTCTGTGAGGGAGCTTTTATTGACTCTTTGAGAAACATTATTAGAAGAAGGAACTTAAAAGGTTAAAACTGAGATGGAGAAATCGTCTGATTGGACCACTGCAGTAGATTCTCCCTTTTTATCCCTTGTTAAAACGTTTTGGTCACTTTTTTTTCAACACTATCATCACATTTTCCGACATTTTTGTCACTTTTTCAATGTTGTTGGTGCTTTTTTAATGTTTTTTTTCCAAAGTTTTTACATATTTTTAATGTTGACATTTTCAGCGCTTATTTCGACGGCCCATTTTTTATGACAAAACTAAAAAAATTTAACTGAAAACTGAGGACACCATGATGGTTAAAAGTAGTTGAAGTACACAACCTTTCAAGTAAAAGTCTTAAGTGAAAGTTAAAAAAACAACATCTACAAAACACAAAACTCATCATTACATTAGACAGAGTACTTGTACTAATCAGACCGGGACCTGATGCTGCATTCATGTAATCTGCCTCAGTCGTGGTTATTCATTAAGAGAGTGAGAGCATCAGCTGTTTTCTTCAGTTTTGATATCAATTAAAAACAAAATAACTTAATCAGACACAATAAACACTGTATTCTGCTTTTGTTCAATTAATAAGAAATAGACAGAAAAGTGACTCTTTTGTCTTATTCATAAACTGCTCTTCAATAATTTGTGACAGTATATTTAATGATGAATGATTTTTATTTATTTTTTATACAGAACCTAAAATTTACAATAACAATATCCTTCCTGAACCCCCCAAACTTAGACAAATATGAAGAAAAGATGACATAACCATCCCATTCAAGACAATTAGATAAAAGGAGATTAAAAACAATAATCTGTAAACCAAATAATTCAAATTGATGTTTTGATATATTTTTTAAAACCAGCACCCTATCCATCTCACAAGCCCACTCCTGGATTAAAGGCCCCCCTTTCATTTTTCCATCCTTCTAGAAGAATCTATCCAGTTACCATTAAAACAGTTCGGACCCAGATTTTTATGTGCTCATCTATTCCGCTCATGATTGATAATTTATTAGATTTTTAATCATTAGACAAATGTTTTGAATTTGGCACCCGTGCATTAAACACAAATGCTAATTGTCTTATGTCTGAGTATGTTGCTTTTATTTCTGATGATTTAACAATCAATGCAGGTAATGCAGTTTTTAGAATTAGACTACATTTGATAAAATCAGTCAGTGCTGGAAACTTGGTGTGTGTGTGTGTGTGTGTGTGTGTGTTTGGGGTAAAAAAAAAAACGGTCAGAATATATAAAAAAAAAAACGTATACACCATAAATCACCAATAAATATAAATATACTTGAATTTGCAGCCAAGTCTCATGTCAGTGTGGGAAATGGACTCACCCAAGAGACTGGAGATCGTGTCAAAGGGGGGTCAGCCTCTCCTCTCTAAGCGCAGCTCCCATGGCGCCATTTTGATGCTACCAAGCCATCACCCGCCGTTAGCATCCCATTGACTGCCATTCATTTTGGCGTCACTTTGACAGCGAATAACTTTACATCTGAAGCTAAAGTCTAAAGACTCCATTTGTCCGTTGTTTGTCCGAACACAACAATGTATAAAAGCTTAGTTAGCCGTAATTAGCCTGTGCCTACGTTAATGTTAACTAGCATGTTAGTTAGCAGTAATTAGCCTGTGCCTACGTTAATGTTAACTAGCATGTTAGTTAGCCGTAATTAGCCTGTGCCTACGTTAATGTAAACTAGCATGTTAGTTAGCCGTAATTAGCCTGTGCCTACGTTAATGTTAACTAGCATGTTAGTTAGCAGTAATTAGCCTGTGCCTATGTTAATGTTAACTAGCATGTTAGTTATCAGTAATTAGCCTGTGCCTATGTTAATGTTAACTAACATGTTAGTTAGCAGTAATTAGCCTGTGCCTATGTTAATGTTAACTAACATGTTAGTTAGCAGTAATTAGCCTGTGCCTTAGTTATCTCCTAACATATACCAACGCTCTCCGTCTCTGCTGATTGGGAATGATTGAGATTTCTCTTGCACAGCTACCAGAAGACTTACAACTTTCAGATAGGTTTCTCACGTCACATCTACGTCGTCAAGCTCAGTTAATGGCTGCGCAGTTACGCTTAGCCATCACCGGAAAAGAGCTTCTAATAGATTTCACTGGTCTCCCTCCAGACCAACGGGATCTTTTGGTCCATTTCTTTAACTGTCTATGATCGTGTTTCATCTGTGACTGGTCCTTTCCCCGTTAGTCTTTTCCTAACCTTCCTGTTGTTGTAGCGCATCCTGTGTGTGGTTTTTCATTTCCCCCGTTGTTGTGTCCCCCAGAGACCGCGGATTGTGTCCCAGCGGCCGTTGTTCTGAACAAGAAAATCGTGTTTCTGTTAACAAAAAAATAACGTAACCATTTCACGAACTGCCAATGAGACCGGGTTGGTATTTAATTAAATCATAGTGAATCTTTTTTTGGTAGAAAATCAAAAGGTTGTTCTACTCAGTATGATTGACAGGAATGATGATCAGAGGGGCAGAGTTTTTACCACCATTGTTATTACAAGGACAAAAGAGTGGGTGGAGTTTCTCAGTGAAGGTGCAGTCAGTAAAGGAGAAGATGGGAACTGCAGCATCAACGTCATAGAAGGAGACCAGACCCTCCTCATAATCCACAAAGACTCCCACCTTCTCAGGACGAGACTTCAGAGTGAGACAGATTACATTGTCAGCACAAGCTTTGTACTCATTTTCATTCCTCAAACATATTAACCAGTAGCCAATCCGAGGGCTTGGTGTGATGCTTCCTTTCCTGTTGATTGACTCTCTGGCCACTCCTAAATACCAGTGAGTCTTCTCGTTAACCTGAACCTCGTAGTAAAATCTTCCAGAAGAGAAGCCCTGCTTTGCCAAAACATTTGGACCGGTATCAAATCTCTCTTGATTGTTTGGGAGAGTTTTCTGTACATCAACGTGTTGAACTTGTTTTCCATCATCAGACAAGATGAGGTTAGGATGTGCTGTATCAGGATCGAGAGTCAGGTCCACCGCAGACCGCTGGACCCTCTTCAGCTCGGCCTCGGAGAGCAGCTTCTTCATCTGCTCACTGAGCGTTTCCTCCAGCTGATTCACAGCTCTCACCACAGTCCCCTTAATTTGTGGATGGACTTTGACTTCCGTCCAGTCCTTTGTGGGTGGAGCCGTGTTGAGGAAGGCAAAGCTCTGGAGGAGGTGGAGGTGGTCTTCAGACTGTGAGAGCTTTTCTACCTCAGTGCTTCTCTTCTTCAGCTCAGAGATTTCATGTTCCAGCTCTGTGATGAAGCCTTCAGCCTGACTCTCTCTCTTTCTCTGCTTCTCTTTGATTGTGTCAATCAGCTCGGCCTGGCTTCTCTCAACAGACTCCTTCAGAGCCGTGAAGACCTGAACACCTTCTGCTATCTCTCGGTCTGCATCTTCCTCACTGAGCTTCACTGAGTGTTTGATCTCCTGGATCTTCAGTTGTCTCTTCTGGATCATCTGCTGAATTTCAGCCTCTGTCTTCTCCAGATCAGCCTTCTTTTCTTCATATTCTTCTTTCAAATGAACAACATCATGTGCCTTGTGGTCTGAAATGGTGCAGAGCATGCAGACGCACATCTGGTCGGTCTTACAGAACAGCTCCAGCAGTTTATCGTGCTTCGTACACATCCTGCCTTCCAGGTTCTCAACAGGGTCGATCAGCTGATGTCTTTTCAGGCCTGACATTGTCAGATGAGGCTCCAGGTGAGTCTCACAGTAGGAGACCAGACACACCAGGCAGGACTTCAGGGACATCAGTTTGGTTCCAGTGCAGACGTCACAGGGAACGTCTGCTGGTTTGGACACTTGCTCTAAACTGCTGGTGAGGAATTTTGGTTGAGCTGACTGTCTGAACTGAGCAGCCATCTCAGAGATGAAGGTATTGACCCGTAGCTCAGGTCTGGTGGTGAAAACCTCTTTGCAATTAGGACACTGATAGGGGACATTGATATTCCAGTGTTGAGTGATGCAGGTTTTACAGAAGTTGTGTCCACATGGTGTGCTGACTGGATCAGTGAACACATCCAGACAGATGGAGCACAGGAACTGATCTTCAGTCAGCAGACAGCAGGCAGCAAACATATCGACACTCTGAGGACAAAAAATGTAAAAAAACATTTAATAAATTGTTAACATTTATTTTTTATTATTTGTGCCATTCTGGATACTTTTGTTTTATCAGCTTATTTCAATGCGCTTGGTAGGGACCCTTGGCGCAACTTTTTGTCTGGGTTGGGACCAATTTGGTGTCATTTTTCAATGTGTAGGGTGTAACCACTTAGGGCTAAGGAAAGCGTATGTGTGGGGTAAAAAGAACATGAACATCCGTGTCCTGTGTGTAAAAGTCCTTTGTTGTTGGACCCATCCACCATCTTAACCTGCCTTCTTATTTTCACTTTCATAATACTCCCTACTGTTGTTGCTTTTATACTATGTCGTCTAACAGTCCCTCCAGAAAAACGTGATTATGCGATTGCCTAATTCAATGCATATCAGCCAAAGTCTGCATACTTATACAGGGAGACGCATTTCTCAAAATACGTCTCACTTTCGCTGCATAAATTGCTGATTTCCACGCAAAATAATTCAGGGCTTGTATGATTTCATAATCCCCACATTTCCGTTGCAAAAAAGTCACATGTATCTTAGCAGAAAGTTGAAAAATGTTGCATTCACTTCACACATTTCCCCCTGTTGCTATGAAGCGATGTCATTACATGACAAGACAAACAGTTTTTTTCATCAAACCGCAGTTTTTTGCAAGTTCCCGCAGTTTCATTGCATAAACATTTCATAAGTATCCCGCAAATTCAATCGAATTTTTTTAAGAAAAGGGGCCGCATAATGAAGGATTTTTACAACAATCACAAAAAAACTCAGCCTTTTTCTGGAAGGACTGGTCCTATAGCGCTGCAGTCAAGCTGCTGCTCTGCCCCGTGTCGCCCAAAGTGACGTAAGTGGGTTTTATGCGTCGTCGTCTGCCGCTGAGAAACACTGACCAAGCGTCAGTATTTGACGAGTTGGGAGTGAGAAAGGGTTGGAATAAATGTACGTCCTTAATCTTCATTTATTAACCGTCTGATTAACTCAGACACCTCTAGGAGAACTTAGATGTGCAGTTCAGCAGACTAAGAAAATAAGTCCTAGGATCTTTATTCCAAAACATTTACCTTGGCTGGGTAATAAAGAACCATATCTGAAATAATGAATCTAATTATTAATAGAGTAGTCATTTTCTCATGCATGTATGGGGAAATGACAACTGCAGGATAGCTTAATAACTTCCCTCAACAACCCTCACGGAACTTCCTGTCTGAGTAGATCTTGGTTTTGAGGTCGTACCGGTTGTTGACACAGTAAACATGATCAGCTGTTCTGTCCTAACAAGGCTAGGAACCACAGAGAATGAGAGAACCAGGTTCAAAGTTCAAGACTGCTGACCCAAGTGTGTCACATCTCGTTTATGAGCATATACGTGATAAATGTTGCCAGATAAAATCCGACATTGTGCTCTGGTTGGACAATCCAAAGGGCAATTCCTCCTCTGATAGTTTATCTAGCGTTATTTTTTTCTTCTTGTTGGATTTAGATACTGCCTTATACAAGTATGCTGCATACATATACTGTTATTAAGATGTAATCTAATCATATTTCCCCAATTACGGGAAAGAAACAGCTTGGTAAAAGTCTGAAAATGAGCTCAAACTGTCGCTGTTTTAACCTCCATTTTGTAGTTTGACAACATATACTGTTCTCTGGCAACATATGTTGTATATGGTCGAAAAGCTGTGAGTGCATTCTGTCTCCGTGTACTTACCGGTGCTTGGCAGAGATTCTGTTGTTGAGAAAAAGCTCCTGGATTTAGTTGAATGTTTCTTTAGAGAGACAACAGAAAACTTCAGGAAATTATTTTACTCCAGGAAATGTGACGTTGCAGCTCCCCGCATTCGCTGTTGCTCCACCTCTCCGTGGGGCTCTGGGAGGGTGGTGTTAATGCCTCTTTTGGTAAATACCTTGACAAAGCTATGGAGCAAGATGAGCTTTGACTCTTTGGTTCTTCAGATTAGTTCTACGACGAAAGTATACAGTCGCGACAGACGTAAGAAAACGGGTCAGAGCAAGATCTTAGAGAAGACCCTGTGTCTCTGTAGTGTCCCCCTTCAGTCCCACACACACTCTAATATTCAACTTACTGATGAATTTGTAATTTCACTTCTCTTCTGCTTTCTTTTCTTAATGTTAACAATTACATAGGACCCCCTCCAAAATGAGATGCTACATGTGAAGGGGTTATTCTTAATGAAAAGAATTTGAATCTCACGTACTTACTACAAAAACTGTCACTGGACCACGCGTAGACGTTTTTAAAAGTAGTAAATGAAAATGAAAGTATTAATAATGTATACTTCATTAATCCTACAAGGGGATATGACAATTAACACTCTGGGCGTGTGTGTGTAGTTCAGGCCTGTGTGTAATAACAACAGTTAAATGGAGAGATGTCAGAGTGGGGGGGGGGGCTGCCCATGGAAAGGCGCCCCGAGCAGTTTCGGGGGTGCGGTGCCTTGCTCAAGAGCACCTTGGCAGTGCCCAGGAGGTGAACTGGCACCTCTCCAGCTACCAGTCCACCACCATACATTTGGTGTGTGGACTTGAACCAGCGACCCGTCAGTTCCCAACCCAACTCCCTACGGACTGAGGTACTGCCCCCCCCACACACTAGGAAAGTTCAGAAAACACAGATGATTTAACCCTCATGTTGTCTTCGGGTCAAATTGACCTGTTTTCCTATATCAATGTTCTTTTTAATTCCCCAAAGTAACATGATTGATTCCACACAACGCTCTTTGGCAAGTACAAATCTCTACTTTCATTAATTTTGGGATGTCTTATTCAGTTTAAAGCATTTGTAAAAAAAATAAAAAAATAAAAAAGAGAATTCCAAAAATAACAGTAAAACTAAAGTTATTTAAGTTGTGTTACGTCAAAAAAAGTGACAAACGTTGAAAAAAGTGTTGGAAAAAAAGGGACAAAAACATGAGAAAAAGTTTTAAAAAATTGATTAAAAAGCATCAACAAAAGTGTTGATTTTCTATTTTGACGGGAGGACAACACGAGACGTGAGATTAGGAGTTAGTCTTCTGCATTCGGGTGATTTGTTTCAGCATCAGACGCTTCATCAGGCTGCAGTTTGTCATAAACTCCACCAGATGGTGTCCTCGGCTGTCATGTAATCTCTGCAGACGCTCCAACAGGGTTCCCACCATCTGCTCAGACATAACCAACATAACAGAAGCTTTGCATGACATAAGTTGACATTAAACACTGGACATTAATCATCAGACGAGACTCTCAGTACATGTCTCTCTTCCTAAACTCATACATCCACAGATGGTTGATTGAACAAATGTGGCCCTGGTTATAATAGACGTTATGTGCTGACGGTCCGACACTGGCTGAGGTTTCTGACTCACCTGTTTAATATGACATGTCCGTCTTTTCTTCTCAAAATATTACAACTTTATTGTCAAAATATAATGGCATTATTCTCGAGGCAACGGATTAGTTAGTGTTTTAGATCTCAGCTCCAGTTTGTTCTCCGTATCCATCGCTACAAAGATGGAGGTGAGCATGAAACACAAACTCACACAGGCACACAGATAGTACTGATTTATTTGAATTTGTGGTTTCATGTTAAGAGAAAAAGTATGCATGCTTTTTTTCTTAAAGTGCCCATATTCTGCTCATTTTAAGGTTCATAATTGTATTTTGAGGTTGTACCACAATAGGTTTCCATTGTTTCATTTTCAAAAAAACACCACATTTTTGTTCTACTGCACATTGCTGCAGATCCTGTTTTCAAACTGTGTGTTTAGCTCTCTGTTTTAGCTGCAGAGTGAGACATCCCACTTCTATACTATCTTTGTTGGGAGCTGCACATGCTCAGTAGCTCGGTAAGATCCCCTCAGCTAGATAACTCTTTCTCCAGCTTTGGTCAGTCCAAGGCCGGATCAGCAGGGAGACTTCTTCTGGACCAGGGACACTTAGGGGGAAAACCTGCAGAAGAGGGACAGGAAGTAGTTCTTTTGGAGATTTTGGTGAACTAGTGTGTGTTGTAGCAGTGTTTTAGCCATTGAGAACGAGCTAGCATGCTAGCGGTAGCATGCTATGGTTAGCCACCTCGTCTCTAGTGACGTAGAAAGCCGTGCAGATGTTGAACAGCTCACCCGGGGACTGAAGACAGAGGACATTCAGAAACCAGATCTCCTTCAAAACACCATGGGTAGTTTTTATTCCAAGTTTATATGCATTTGGGAGCACCAGAAACACAAAATAACGATTATTTTATTATTTTCATAATATGGGCACTTTAAAGAAGGCTTTCGGCTGTGGCGGGGTCAGCTCAGTTGGTAGAGCAGGAGCCCAGATGTAGAGGGCTATTCATTGACACGGCGGCCGCAGGTTCAACTCCAACCTGTGGGCCCTCTCTCCACCTTCATGTCTTCATCTGTCCTGTGGAAATGAAGGCCCCAAAAAAATAATCTTTAAAATATTTTTTTCATAGGATTTGTGGCTACAGGAAAAATACAGAACTAATTCGTCCTTTCTTTTTTTTCCTTTAACATTTTTGGGATGTGTTTATTGGCAGTTATTGGTGTTAAGTGTTAAGTTTGAAATAACCAGAATAATGGCAGCAACTTGTAAATGCCTTTTGACCTTTTTCCACATGTTGGTCCCTGTTTTTCTTTAGCGGAATCCCAGAAGACCGTTTTTTTTTTTCATAATGAGCTTGTTTGGGGCCTCTTTGGAAACCTGCTGACAGTCAAATTCAATTAAAACATGATGCCAACATCCCGGCAAACACTCCCTACTACTCTCTGAGAAACATCGGCTTTTAAAGTCAAATGTGTCCAATGTGAAGAGCCGGCCTTCGTGTCCCCGTCTGGAGCCTTTTCACGTGCTAAAATAAGAGTTTCGCCCTCTTTCCTCGAGTCGACATGAGCAAAGTGAGCGCTGTGAAAGACCCCGAGAGCGTCCATTTGACGAGCGGCGGCCTCGGGTCTTGTGTCTGCGTGACACTATGGGCCACAACAAAAGCCGTGCTCTCCCTTTCTGCAGAATGAAACTGAGCGAAAAGAAAAGAGTTTGTGCATGATGGGGAGGAGGGAGGATTTTAGAGAAAGAAAAAAAAAAGGGGGGGGGGGGGG
>NC_048414.1:2048901-2052412 GCF_013103735.1 Etheostoma cragini | reverse complement strand
TGTGTGTGTGTGTGTGTGTGTGTGTGTGTGTGTGTGTGTGTGTGTGTGTGTGTGTGTGTGTGTGTGTGTCTGAGTCTGAGTGCGGGAATGTTGTCTTTCTACGCCTGCTAGTATTACCACACAAAGTTACAAAATTGTTACATTTTAAGCACCTGTTCTGATTAAGTTGTAAGAAAAAAGCACCAATAATGTTAAAAAATGTTTCTATTTATTCATCTTTTTCAAAATGGAATTTCCTTGTTTTTGTGGTTGTTGTTGTTCTGTTTTTTTTTTACAAAAAAACTAAATGATCATCTGATCGTAAATGTGAACTCGCAGAGGTAAAAGGCAAATTTGAACCGTAAATGATGTGTATAAATTATTTGTAATTGAGCTAAAGTAGTAGGAAAGTATTTTTACATGAATTGTTATGTCTGTATTGATTTAAAATATGGTTATTTTAAAATCAATATACCACACAGGGGTTAACCCTCATGTTGTCCTTGGGTCAAGTTGACCCGTTTTCAGTAAAAAAGAAAACAAAGTCACAAAAAGTGGGCCGTCGAAATAAGCGCTGAAAATGTAAACATTAAAAAACACCATAAACTTCAGAAAAAAGCACACAAACCATTGAAAGAGTGACAAAAATGTCTGAAAAAGTGATGATAATGTTGGAATACAGTGACCATTGTTAATGGGAAGACAACACAAGGGTTAAGTGGTGCAGGGGTGTCAGGAACTTTCCATCTGGTACTTTGTGTCCCCATCGGAGGTCATTGAACGCACCGTCACACGCGTAATCGACCGATTGCGGAAAACTGGAAATTCTTTATATCTTCTGCGAGGAATGTTGCAACCGCACATTTCACTCTACTTCACGCAACTTTTTCTTACATCACAGGTTTTTCTAAACGAGGCCCCAGGACAGCGGGGCTGAATAAAATTGGGAAGATCTACAAAGCTAAGTCTTAATGTTGGTGTTAAAATACAATCTTCACTGGAATCATCAGTGTGCATAAGCTCAGCTTCACAGAGAGGCTAACATGACATTTCTCCGTCTTACCCCTTAGTACCCCCTTGTTGTTGTCAAATTTGATCCCTTAAAAAAATGTCTATATCTGAAATATGGCTTTCTTTTTAGCCGCGTCGAAAGGAGCCAGTTGAGGTGGTTCGGGCATCTGGTAAGGATGCCTCCTGGGCGCCTCCCTAGGGAGGTGGTCCAGGCATGTCCAGCTGGGAGGAGGCCTCGGGGAAGACCCAGGACTAGGTGGAGGGACGTCCAGCAGGGAGGAGGCCTAGGGGGAAGACCCGGGACTAGGTGGAGAGATTATATTTCCAACCTGGCCTTGGAACGCCTCGGGATCCCCCAGTCGGAGCTGGTTGATGTGGCTCTGGAAGGGGAAGTTTGGGGTCCCCTACTGGAGCTGCTGCCCCCGAGACCCGATACCGGATAAGTGGTCGCAGATGGATGGATGGATGAATTGATGAACTATGGGTTTCTTTTTAACCAAATTACCACAACCAATGGATTATATTCCACACAACGCTCTATGCAAATACAATTGATTTGTATGTTCCTCTGATCTTAACTAATAGTCAAAATAATTCATAATTTTTGCTTTTTTACCTCAAAATTTAAGCATAATTCTATGTAAATGATGGTTATTGACCATGAATTCCAAAAGGTACTGTACAACTAGTGGTAGTGATGTGGTGGTAGTGAAAACTAAAAAATAAAGTCTGAAAGTCTGACATAATTGTCAGATTTTTGTCTGTTTTTGACCCGGAGAGAACAACGCACGGCTGAATTGTTTCCATTTTTACTTTTCCATGTTGTGTTTTATTTTGATGCAGGACTATATCACTTCCTGATCCTTGCACATCATCCTAATACATCACCCGAGGCTGAAAGAGGAGTGAGAGAGAGAGAGAGAGAGAGAGAGAGAGAGGGAAAAGCACATATTCTCAGAGCGCATTGTGGAGAGGAATGCCATTGAATTTGGGTGTTTTTTCATGCGCCAGCCTCTTTTGTGTGCAGGCTGAGGAAGTCCATTGTGCGGGCAGACACCCTGAGAAAGGAGGCGAGCTTGGAGCCGTTGTCTGCCGGTGCTTCTGCAGCGCTAGGGCCCTAAAAAGACCTGAATGAAGCTCTGCCATCGGAAGCAGCCGGCCCGAACCCAGAGACAATGCCGCTGGGCAACTTTGAAGACCGGCAACAATTAAAAATGCAGCTTCGCTATATTAATTATGCATTCGTGCTTTTGTCTTGGTCTCTTTTTTTTTTTTTTTTTTCTCGGGAGGAGGGGATAATAGGGGAGCTGTGCAGTTTAAGATTCAACAGGTCTGAGGCACAGGGAGAGATTACAGTGAAAAAAACAACTAAATGTTGGCAAATGTTGGAAATCCATTGAGGGAGAAATGTGTGTGTGTGTGTGTGGTTGGATGTGAGTAACATGGCATAACAAACACTAAGAACTAGTATTTACCTAACAAAACCAATTTTTCTTCAGTAGGAATACCCACAGAGGTCAGCAAATCTCATCTTGCAGAGCTTGTTGCTAGGAAACTCAGAGTTACAGCTCAGAGTTTCACTTTGCGGACTCTCTTCACAACCAACTCTGTCACACTGAGGACATATGAACGTGGTATCACAGCCTTCCCCCTGCTGGACAAAATACAAACTGCACATGGGTCAAATTTCTGGTTGTTGATTAATGTTTTTTTGGACTTTTAAAGTATTAATAATGTAATCCTGATTCAGTGGAGGAGTTGGTAGACACACCGTTTGTCTTTTCATGGATTATTATTATTAAATAAGTTGTCTATGTGTACCCAAGTTAAACAATGTGCTGCCTGTTGATAACATCTGACCAATTCTGCTAGGAATAAAGTGAAGGATGTCATTTATTTTATATATTTTGGAAATAAAATCACTGAAGTGCCACGTCTCGTCCCTGTGTCAAGTTTCTGTTTTGAGTCCGTTTCATGTCTTCTGTTAGTATTTCCAATTTGCTGTTTTATTTTGTAGGTTCTGTGTTCTCCCTTGTGTTGTCTTGTATTACTTCCTGTTGTAGTTCTTCCCGCCTGTGTGATCACCTGTCCCCGCCCTAATGTGTTGCACCTGTGTCTCATTGTCTCCCCGTCCAGTGTATTTAAGTTCTGTCTTCCCTTTACCCCAGCGTGAGATCCTCTGTTTCTGTTAGTTCAGCCTTCAAGTGGTTTTCCTGTGTCCGGTTTCCTTGTGTCCGGTTTCCTTGTGTCCTGTTTTCCTGTGTCCTGTTTCCCTGTGTCCTGTTTCCCTGTGTCCTGTTTCCTGAGTTCCTGTTTCCCTGTGTCCTGTTTCCCTGAGTTCCTGTTTCCCTGAATGCTGTTTCCTTGTGTCCTGTTTTCCTGAGTTCCTGAGTTCCTGAGTTCCTTTTTTCCTTGTGTCCTGTTTCCCTGTGTCCTGTTTTCATGTGTCCTGTTTTCATGTGTCCTGTTTTCCTGAGTTCCTGTTTCCCTGTGTCCTGTTTTCATGTGTCCTGTTTTCCTG
>NC_048414.1:2040606-2048801 GCF_013103735.1 Etheostoma cragini | reverse complement strand
TCCCTGTGTCCTGTTTCCCTGTGTCCTGTTTCCCTGAGTTCCTGTTTTCCTTGTGTCCTGTTTCCATGTGTCCTGTTTCCCTGTGTCCTGTTTCCCTGAGTTCCTGTTTTCCTTGTGTCCTGTTTCCCTGTGTCCTGTTTCCCTGAGTTCTGTTTCTCTGTATGCTGTTTCCCTGTGTCCTGTTTTCCCTCAGACTTTTGACCATTGCCTGTTTTCCTTGATTTTTCCTTTGTGTTTTCAACACTACGTAACACTAACTTATTACCTTTAGTTTTACAGTTATTTTTGGAATTTGTGGTCAATAAACCTCATTTATAGGAAATTATACCTAATGTTTGAGTTAGAAAGCAGAAATTAGGAATTATTGAGACTAAAATTAAAGGAATGGATGTTGATGATAATCACAGACTGGAATATGTCAACTTTTACTCTATAATATTTCAAAAATACTTCCATTTTTGTTTTCAAATGCTATAAAATTGAATAAGACGCCCCAAAATTAATGAAAGTAGAGATTTGTACTTGGCAAAGAGCGTTGGGTGGAATCAATCGTGTTATTTTGGGGAATTAAAAAGAACATTGATATAGGACAACATGAGGGTTCAAATTTCACATTTCTCCAGGTTTCCACAATTTATGCTTTTTGCAAACTGATCGAATGACTTCAAGCTGCAGAGCGTTCTCTTCCTCCAGCACAACCTTCCTGACGGTGTGGTGTGGTGTGGTGTGCAGTGCAGCAGGGGTCAGAGGTCACGTGTGTTGGCAGCGTGTAACTCACCATGTGTTTTTAAACACTAGCAGCCCGGCCTGAATGAACGGCTGAATGCAAAGCTCATTAGTGCTGCAGGAGGCTGTGCGAGGAGAGTCAGAGATCGCGTAGTTGAAGTGAACGCAGAAGTGCCTCAACACATTCCTGCCTCTTTATTGAGGTGATCTGTGACCCCGTCTGTCCCAAAATAGAACCATTTTCCATTGTGTGCATACGTGTGTGTGTGTGTGTTTGTGTGTGTGCTGGTCGGGGCTAATACAGTGCATATCGGACCTCTTCTCTCCTAAAAAGGAACTTGATGTCAGTGGAGAGACCACTTAGTGCTCTTATACTCTTGTCAGTGTGCAGATAAAAGCGAACCAGACCTGCTGTTTTCTGAAGCCTCCTCCACTGGAGAGGCTGGAGAGGGACGTTTTGTCTCGCTGCTGGTATGCAGAGAGCAGCCGGGACGCAACAAAGACGCCGGTAATAACAGTTAATCTTCGGAAAAGGTTCAATGGCTGCCAAGGAACCAACCAGCCGGGCCGATTCAGAGCCCGTCCCAACAATAGTCGACAAAACATCAAAGGGCGAGGGAGCGCGGAGCGGCCGGTTCCCATCACCTAAATCAACAAGGCCTCAGCAGAAAGTAAACATGGAGAGTTAACAGGAGGAGTCACATTCATACGGACGCTACTAACGGCTTGTTTTGGACTACTAAATATGCCACAATAGACATTTCCACCTTAATTAAGCGTTCAATTACTGTGGCGTTTAGCCAAAAAGGATATTTTTGTCTCAATATTCTCTGAGTCTGCTCCGTCTGAGCGTCAGGTTTCTCCAGGGTCGGGCATCGAGAACCGGTTCCCGCTAGGATTCGGTTCAAAAATCACGAGTTCAGTAGAATCGTTTCTTCATTGGAATCGGATTTGGTTTCACATCCGATGCTCGCTTCCCGATTTAATATGAGCCTGTTTTTTTTTTTTTTTCCTCTCCCGTCTCTGTTTGCCTCAGGTGTTCCTGGTGGTCTGGAGGGTGGAGGTGGTCCCGCCCCCTGGATATGTGTGTGTGTGTGTATCTGTGTGTGTGTGTGTGTGTGTGTGTGTGTGTGTCTCTTCCCAGCCTATGTCTCTTGTAGGCTGGGAATGCTAGGCCGAGCAGAAGACTGAAGCAGCGCAGATCTACACTGTCCTTTTGATTAGCTAGTTTTTTTTTGTCTTTCTTTTGTTATTCATTGCTTTCAGGGTGGAGGTCTGGTGGTCCAGTTTTCGGGGTTTCTGGGCCTACTTTGGGGTTTGGGGGGGTGGGGGGGGGTAATTCTGGGTCCGACGGAGACGCCTTGAAGTCCAGGCTTCTTCCCTTCTTTTTGTCCTTTTTGACCACATCTCCAGACTCCCTTAGTTTTGGTTCCATTAACCTTAGTTGTAGTTGAACTTTGCATTCCTTAGTTCTTCCTCAGGTTTGGGGTTTGACGCGTTGACGGTCTCGTTGGGCCTAAGTTGCATCTTTGGAGCACAATAAGCACTCTAGTGCGGCTTTATTTTACAGTGAAATAAGCACCCTGTGAAACTGTCCTCTAATTTGTTAAAATTGGCATGGGAGCCGTTTTGACTCCATGACTCAAAGAATCTGAATTGATAAGAACCGGAATCAAAAGGAAGAATCGGAATTGTGAACCTCGTGACGTCTTCCCCTCAAAAATCCCGTATAAATCAACACTTTTGTTGACGCTTTTAAGTTTTCTTACGCTTTTGTCCATTGTTTTCAACACTTTTGATGTTTTTTTTCAATGTTTTTTCACTTTTTTGACGTTTTCAAGACTACATCACACTAACTTATTATATTTAGTTTTACAGTGGATAATCACAGACTGGAATATGTCAACTTTTACTCAATACTATTTTCAAAAACACTTCAATTTTTTTTCAAGTGCTACAAAATTGATTAAGACTCCCCAAAATTAATGAAAGTAGAGATTTGTACTTGCCAAAGAGCGTTGGGTGGAATCAATCATGTTATTTTGGGGAACTAAAGAGAACATTGATGTAGGAAAACGGGTCAATTTGATCAGAGGACAACATGAGGGTTAATATCCAACCGATACCCAACCCTAGGTTTCTATGTAAGTAATTTATTACTTTTCTCCATCAAACTCCTTTGAAACAAAAAACATGAATATTTGTGACAGTTTTGGGGTCTGTTGCATTGATTACTTCCCTGGAGGTTCACCATAATCCTAAAGTATGAATCTGGTAATGTTCCAGACCGTCGTTTCCCCAAAAAACGGCGGCAAAGGTTGTCTGTGCAAGCATCCTCTAGCCTTGTTGTTTATTGTGAACATGTAAAAAAAAAAAATGTATATATGCACATTTTTGTGTTCTCAACTTGTATATATTCAAATATTTGTTGTATAAACAAAACAAATAAACGTGAAATTGACAAAATGCCAGACAAACTGTCTCTCTTCACTACATGTGTTGCGTTGAAGGTGTCGAACGGCGAGTGCAGTTTTGTATCTGAGCTCAGAGTTTTGATGTGAGATGTGCTCAGTGGCTCGGAGCATTCATTTTGAACTTGTGAACATGTGATCGATGGGTCGGACCGGCCCTTTCTGGCGTGTGGGTTCAATGGGGATCCCCAGAGGGCTTTGAACCAGCTCCAGACCCCGACCTCCGACCCCTCTGTCAGGAGTAAGGGGGTGTGTAGAGTGAATGTGGTAGCAGAGGAGGGGAAGGGGGTTTAATGACACCCAGTCTGTTCCCTGTGACATGACCTCATTACCTCAATCCATGTATTGATGGGTGGGGGGGAGATTATCCTGCAGTCTGACAACATATTCAACTCCATTGCTGCTGTTAAAGGGCAGGCTGTTTTCATGAACAATTCACACGTGTAGCTACGAGAAATAATGCACTATAATTTGCATGGATTCCATATATTTATTACTACATGCCCCTCATTGACTGCTGCTGGATAAGAGCACCCTGGCCCCGCGTAGGGAAGCGGTCGGATGGATGTCGGGTTCACAAGACAAGCGAGAGAGCGTAAGAAAAAGAAAGAAGAAAGAAACAAGACTTGCACCCAGGAAACGTGTATTTGTGTCCCGGGAGTAGTGTTTTAAGGGGGCCGCTGTGCCATATCGGTGTCTAAACTGTCATCGCCGTCACTTTCAGTCGGCACCCAGCTCACAGTCACCTTGATTCGGCCAAATGTAACTATAAAGATGGTTAACTTAACCCTCCTGTTGTCCTCGGGTCAAATTTGACCCGTTTTCAAAGTTTCTACATCAGAAATTTGGGTTTCTTTCAATTAAATTGCCCAAAAGTAACACAGATGATTCCATTAAATGCTCTTCACAAGCAAAAGTAAGGATCAGTTCAATACTATCATTGATTTTTGGGTGTTTTAATCCATTTTTGACTAAATGTTGACAGTCTGATCCATAATCATCCCCTGAACTTAACTTATCAGTCATCATAATGTCTACTTTCTGCCATTTTTTTAACTCTAAAATTAGAAAGGAAGTCATAAAGGATACGTGAGGTTTATTGACCATGAAATCCAAAAAATAGTTTAAAAATAGTGGTAACAAGTTGGTGTAATTGTGTCTTGTTTTTCTTCAAAATTTTGACTTTTTTACTTGTTACAGTTTTTTCTTGTCTAGTTGTTTTTTGGTGAATATTTGGCCACACTCGTGTTATTTATGAATGACAATCAAATCAAAATAAGGTAGAGATATATTTAGCTGTATATAATAACAAATACATATGTAAAAACCTCATGAATTATTATTGTATTTTATAAAAACGTTTTTCAACCCATGTGTTGTCCTCCCGGGTCAAAAAACAGTCCGAAATTTGACATTTTCATCCATTTTTCAGACTTTTTTTAATGTATTTTTTATTTTTCCCTACCACCACCTTCCTGCCACTAGTTTTACTCTGTATACTTTTTTGAATTCCTGGTCAGTAACCTTTATTTAAATAGAATTATACCTAATATTTGAGTTAAAAAAGCAGAAATTATAGCTTATTTTGACTAATTGTTAAGATCAGAGGAATGAAAGCGATCAGTTGTATTTGCAAAGAGCGTTTGAAGGAATCCAATCCATTTTTTGTGATAATTGGGTTGAAAAGAAACTCATATTTCAGGTATAGACATTTTTTAAAAGGGTCAAATTTGACCCGAGAACAGCAGGAGGGTTAAATGTAATGCAATGAAAAAAAGTTGTGTTGACCTGCGTAAACTTGAGGCGGAGCTGAAGTCACAACAAAGCTCAGCAGAGTCTCTCCATAACAAAATGATGGTTAAAAACACAACAACAATAACAACTTATCTGATGTCCTGAAAAAGGCCCTGGGAACCTTTGCTCGGGGGAGTTGTTGTTGTTCGTTCTTTTCAATGGCCGGTGCTTTTTCCCACGTAACATCATCCAAGGGAGGAACTTGTCTCTGGATCTGAAAGGGATGTTGCTGCAGCTGGTCTCTGGGACTGTGAAATGGACACTGATCATCACCTCGACATTATTTCTTCAGTTAGTGTGGAAATAAAGACAGAAGGGCTGGGATTTGTCCCGCGGACCTGAAGCTCTTCAGACCATGTGATTAGTGCTATGCTACAGTCGCCTCGGCCTCTGGGGTCCCGAGACCCATCCTGCAGTCAAATGCGTATCCCACTACCCTCATCTCGTCCTCCAGGGTCCCTGGGACCTGATGCATGAGGCGGGATTGTGGTGGAACATACGTATAATCGCTTAAAAATAAATAAGAAGTGCTGCAAATGCAGAACTGCCTTAAACCTGCATTACATCTGATCTCCAGCAGGGGGAGACTCTTTAAACCTGCTTTCTATCTGATCTCCAGCAGGGGGCGACACCTTAAACCTGCTTTCTATCTGATCTCCAGCAGGGGGAGACTCTTTAAACCTCCTTTCTATCTGATCTCCAGCAGGGGGAGACTCCTTAAAGCTGATTTCTATCTGATCTCCAGCAGGGGGAGACTCCTTAAACCTGCTTTCTATCTGATCTCCAGCAGGGGGAGACTCCTTAAACCTGCATTACATCTGATCTCCAGCAGGGGGAGACTCCTTAAAGCTGCTTTCTATCTGATCTCCAGCAGGGGGAGACTCCTTAAACCTGCTTTCTATCTGATCTCCAGCAGGGGGAGACTACTTAAACCTGCATTACATCTGATCTCCAGCAGGGGGAGACTCCTTAAACCTGCATTCTATCTGGTCTCCAGCAGGGGGGGGACTTAAAACTGGTTTCCGTTTAAACTCCTACAGGGGGCGAAGTGCGGCTGCACAAGCGGGTCCTTTTCTGTAGAAGTCTATGAGAAAGTGACCCACTTCTAACTTGATTTATTACCTCAAGAAACATTTTCGTCTCAATCACTCGCTTTAAGTCTTCTGCAATATAGAATGATGTTCAGTTTTATGAATTAGGGTCTCGATGATTTAAAATCGGTGATAAAGCAGGGGGTGTTTTAGGTCGTGGCTATGATGTGATTACCAGTGAAAGTGTGAAAGTGTGTAACGTTATGTAGAGTGTAAGGACTCCTCCCTCACTCCTCCCTCTCATCTAAAATCGTCACACCCCCAACCAGGACGGCTGCGCCCGTCACAACATCCTCTTCCTGTGCCGATTGGTCGATTGATCAGCGGCTGTTTCTCTCTGCTCTCCCTGCAGGATCAATAAAAGTATTAATCTGTGCAGAACTGTTCCAACCTCTGAACCCCCAAACTGTTTTGTGCTTCTTCACAGCAGCTGGTTTTGTCCTGAGTAGTTTGGGCACCGTGAGAAACGGCTCTGTTGAATGATTCACATTCAATACTAAAAGATACTAAAGAGCAAAGAAATAAAGTCTGTCTCCCTATCTGGCCTTTAGTTTTCCTCCAGAGATCACTTCAGGCTGGGGTTGGAGGTAAAAATCCCTTTGAGTCGGAGCGCAGTTTGTAGGAAAGTCATGAAAAACTGTCCAACAGCTCAAAAAAAAATCCCTGAATGGGCGCTCTGTGGGGGTACAACTAATTTTATTAGCCCCCTTGGAAACATTCAACCTAACAAGGGGAAAGCAGTTTCTGCATAAATTAAAGATAATCCAGAGTAAATTATGCAAATATATTCGCTCAGATAAAGGAGGGGGTGGTGTGGTCGTTTATTGTGAGGTTAACGAAATCTGAGCCAGTGATTGAAACTGAACCGAATGAAACTTTACTTGAAGGTTTGCGAGGGCTCGGCCTGTGAGGAAACAACAACGCCACGTTGCATCATCTGGGAGGAGGGAACGGAGCTCTGAGAAAGAGAAAACTAGATATAATCTTCATTTTATCAGTATTGAGGTTGATTTGTTAATGTCCCGGCAGCCATTATTCTCCATTCCTTTCCACTGAAATCAACACACAGAGACTTTTTTGCAGAGATAATCCATCACACTCAATGTTCAGTCAACAAAATGGGTTGGCGAAGAATTTTGAGATTTCTGAGAAGTCTCCCTGGTGGGCGGTCATGTTGGGGGGGCCCCAGGGCAAAAAATTAGACCCTTACCCGTTGGGGGAGAACGAAGTCACCTGAAAGAGAGTTAAGAACCTATAGTTTACACTGGGGCCTCGAATGTTTGGGCACCCCAGGTTAAAACAATTGTATTAATGTGTACAAAGAAGCCAAGAAAAGATGGAAAAATCTTCAAAAGGCATCAAATGATAGATTAGACATTTGTATTATATGTCACAAAAATTTAGATTTTTATTTCAATCATTTACACTGTCAAAATAACAGAAAACTAAAAAATGGCGTCTGCAAAAGTTTGGGCAACCAAACGTTTGAGCCTCACTGTATCGGCAAATCAGCTCTAATTTCCCTCGTAAAAGTATCAATACCACAAGTTAAAAGTACTTTATTACAGGTTAAGTCAAGTAAGTTCTGCATTCAGATCTACTCAAAGTGTCAAAAGTAAAGGTGTTGTTCTGTAGGCCACTGATGGATTTATTAATCTATGTGACTTTCATACTGATGCATGAAAGCGTATACTGTTGTATTTGAAATGACTTGACAGCTATTTTAGTCCAGTGTTTCCCAAGCTAGGAGTCGGGGACCTCCATAGGGTCCCCAGATGATTCATGGGAGAGAAAAGAAAAAGAAAGCAAGTGATGAGACTTCACCTTGTATTTTTTGTGTGACTTTTATTCAGCAGTTTAACAAGCGGCTTTATCACACATGCAAATTTAGAGTGCAGAGCAGCGTTCAATAATAGTAATAGTCCACAGACAGGCTTGGAAACTTGGCTTGTGTGTGCATAAAAAACTGCGTACTTTAAAGTGTAATATCCTTTCTCCTTTTCATATAAAATGGACTACACGCACACACACACAAACACGCACACACAGTCGTGTCTGCCTATCTTTGTGGGGACCAGTCATTGACATAATGCATTCCCTAGCCCCTAACCCT
>NC_048414.1:2036979-2040506 GCF_013103735.1 Etheostoma cragini | reverse complement strand
GACACAGCCACATCCTCTCATTTTAATAGAGAAACTCGGATGAAGCCGCAGGGATCACATTCAAACATTATTAGCAACAGGTTCTGAAAGACGTCATGATAACGTTACGTATCTTTACATTAAAGATGACGACTGTTGTGAGAATGAATGAAGAGCATTTTGGTTATTTGATGGTTTTTGTTTTGCATCCACACGGTTGTTTGAGTGTATTGTCGGTACGCGATCTGTGCCGCATGCACGGTCCAACGTGCACACGTGCATAAACACGTGGTAGAAAATGTGACGCTTTCCCGTCATTTGTTGAAATACCTGGCGGCTCAACTGGCAACGTATACTTTTGATGTTATTCACCATGCAGTTCACGGCGGGTCTATTTTATAAAGATATTTAAATGAAGTAGTTATTGTCCCTGATGCAAAGCCACATATTGACGTTGACGGTGTTCCACGCCTTGGAGACGTTGTTATTTTTGTGACATGTGGGGTGAGTTGTGATGTTTTTAAATGTGGCTTACATGGTGCTGGGCAATATATCAATATTATATCGATATTGATATACAGTATGTGGCAAGATATCGTCTTAAATTTTGCATATCGTAATATCCTGATTCAACACAAGTGTCTTTTCCTGGTTTTACAGGGTGCATTACAGTAAAGTCACTTTCCTAACACACCGGACTGTTCTAGCTTTCTATTATTTGCATTCACCCACATAGTTATTATATCAACATAACTGATGATTATTTATCAAAAATCTCATTGTGTGCATATTTTGTGAAAGCACGAGTTGTCAACACTACAATATCGCAACAATATCGAGGTATTTCGTTAAAAAAAATGTCAGGTTATTTAATTTTCTCCACATGGCCCAGCTCTGTGCTTATATTAGAATGAAGTCGGAGTCTTTCTGTCACTGCAAACCTTCAGTTTCCTCCACACTCCACTTAACGATTCATTGCCATGTGGTATTAGGCCGTGGAACAGGTTGTGCAGTGTAAATTGTCGTAAAACAGGAATATCACCTGTGCGTGCGCAAACATCACCACCGAATATTAACATAACTGTGTCCATGTTCAGGCACATCCGGTCAGATGCAGTTTCCGTCTTTTTGCTGTGTTTTCCTGGGCGATCGCCTCCAAAACTGCAAATTTAATCATTTTTACACACATCTGAAAGCGTGTGTGTGAATTTTCACATCACTTACACATGTAGTTTGTACACGAAAGTACATTTAAAAGTGGAAATTAGGGAGCTTTTCCCACAACCTGCGTCGTGCCCAGACAACTTCAGGTGTTCCTTAAACGGAGCTGGTATCTGTGAGACAGTCGGCTGCAGGTGTCGATAGCTTTTGGGAGAATAAATGATTAAAGCAACTCAGCCTGTTAATACCATAACTGGATAACACTTCTGCTTTCTCGGGTCGGAGGACGTCCTGAATTCACATTGTCAATAACATAATAACACATCTTCATTGTGGGGCTGCTTGCGGTTGAAGATAAGTAAATCGGTAAAGATTATAGGTATATCTGAGACATAACAATCTCTTTAATATTTCACTTTATATTGTGATTCCACAACTAACAGCCAGACAGGAACATGGGGGTCCATGGGGGCCCAGAGCTCACTTCTGGCTCAATGTAATCCAGCCCTGCAAATCCCTATAGTTTATAGAATAATAAAACGTGTTTGGTGGCTCCTCAGAATTTGTTCAGTGGGCAGTTATGTCTTTCTTTCCCATTATTCCTCCTTTCTTCCCTTTTTTATTTGCCTCATTCCCCTTTTCCCATCAAATTTCTTTTTTTCTTCATTTTTAATTTCCCCGCCACCTTGTTTTTTTTTTCTTAGACGCATTGCTATAGATATTCCTCCACTCAATTGCTTTTTTTCTTTTTTTAATTCCCATCCTCCATGCTTCCACTATCTTGTAAAATACTAAATGATTCATTTTCGGACAATTTTTTCTTTCAACTCCCTCTAGACTGTTCATAATTCATAAACATTGACTCTGCTCTTGTAATTCTTGGTTACAAGAAATGATAATCTGTAAAAAAGTGAAAGAATAAATGGTAACACTTTACCTGAAGGCATCTTCATAAGAGAGTTATGACACGGTCATGACACATGCACCCTAACCATAGCCTACATGACAAAACGGAGTGACTTACTGGAAGAAGCGTTGTGACATAAACGTTTATGTTTATAATGTTATGACATAATTACAGTGTCATGTCACTCTTATATACCTTCAAGTAACCGAATAAATACATATAAAACTGTAAAACTTGTCAGTCTAACTAACTGTCTAGTGGAGGTGGATGTGTGGAGGAAGTGAGGCCGGTGTGTCTGCGGGCGGTGGGCGGTGCACAGCCTCAGTCTGGCGGCTCGGCTTCAGTCAGTCACTCGGTGCATGTGGAGGAGAGCGGACGCACCGGGACCCGGGATCTGTACCTCACACACACGGCAGTAGACCCCCTCCGACCCAGCGGCAGGCAGGCAGGCAGGCAGGCAGGCGGAGCCGCATGGAGCTGTGAGGCCGGCGGGCCGACCGGGACCTGCTCCCCGAGCGTCACACTCTCATTTGTTTATTTACCATCCGCGAGCTTTTTTATCCCCAAAATGGAGACTACAGGCTGCTGGCTGCTCCTGGCTACACACTTGATCTTTTTCTGCCAACAAGGTAAGACGGGCTTTCATTCATGTTTTGTCCTCGTATGACTCAGGAACCCTGAAACTTTCTTAAATGGTAAATCTGAATCGAGACCGAGCTGTATTTTATGCTGCGCGAACTTCGGGCTGATTGCGCAGGTGCTCTGCCCCAAACAAACCCAAGAAGCCCTCGTGCACTCTCTATGTCTGTATTCTAGTTTTAAGTTTAATTAGAATTATTTTCTGTGGTTTATCTCGACATTTAGACGGCTGTGCTTAACGGGTTGTGCTTCTTAGAAATAACTCAAGTAAAGGTGTCCACATCTTTTTCTTTTTTTTAACAGAAACCGAACAGATTTGCTCGTGAGACTGAGTCACGGTCAGAGTCTCGGTTCTTCTCCGTCTGCTCTAGTCTACATCGCAAATTAAAACGTTTTGAGAGACGCAGGGCGTCACATATCAGCCCCAAACCGGAGCTGTCAACCATGAAAAGAGGGCTTTGGACACGGTAGTCTGACTGGCTTATTAAGGGTGTCAGAGGCTCCATATCTGGCTACAACAACACCAGTTACCCCGTAATCCTTCTCAGAAACGGACATCAATGAAAAACACTGGAAGCTAACACAGAACTGTTGTATTTCCCGCCCTGAAGCCTTTTACAGAACTTTTATGTTGGTGTAGGAGAGAATTATATATATAAAAATATCTAAAAGTTTATGGGGTGGTTTAGTATCACCATTGGGTGATAGCCTACTAAACCACCCAATGGTGAAAGGTGTGTGTGTGTGTGTGTGTGTGTGTGTGTGTATGTATATATATATATATATATACAGTGGGTACGGAAAGTATTCAGACCCCTTTAAATTTTTCACTCTTTGTTTC
>NC_048414.1:2032174-2036879 GCF_013103735.1 Etheostoma cragini | reverse complement strand
GAAAATGGCTGCAATGAAACAAAGAGTGAAAAATTTAAAGGGGTCTGAATACTTTCCGTACCCACTGTATGTGTGTATATGGTTGGTTTAGTGTCAATCAATCTAAATGTATTTATATAGCACTTTACAGCAGGTATCCAAAGTCCTAACAGAAACAATAGAAAGAGTGAACATAGAAAACGGTAAAAATCAGAAAAGGTTACAGAGAAAAAATAGAATGAACTGCTACGTATTAAAAGCCGGACTAAAAGATATGTTTTGAGTTTGGACCTAAAAAGAGCGACATCTGTAACAATGCAAATATCAAGGGGGAACTTGTTCCAGAGTCTAGGGACCGGAACCTCAAAAAAGCCCCCCCCCCCCCCCCACACCTGTTAATACCTGAGCCTTGGGACTTCTAAAACCAACTGATCTGAAGACCGCAATGACCGGTTGTGTTCCCGCATAGTTAAAATTTCAGACAAATACTCTGGGGCCGAGACCATTTAAAGCCTTAAAAACAAACAATAAAATCCTAAAATCTGTTCTAAAACACACCGGGAGCCACTGCAGGGTGTAGAGAACAGGAGGGATGTGTGCACGTATATGTGTTTTTGATAAAAAGTGAGCAGCAGCATTTTAGTCGAAGGCATGAGATGGATGTCTATTTTTCACCGTGGTACTAAACCACCCAATTTATACATACAAGTGTATACTGTATATATAAGTTCAAGGGTTGGTTGTCATGAACTCGTTGAAAAACATATATTTACAATATGATTTATAATTTTTGGATTCGAACATTCAACTTTGTGTTGTCCCTCCATGCTGTAATGAAGTTGAGACACATTCAAGTTTTGGAGAAATGCAACCCTCAGTAGTAGCCCTAAGACGGATAGCCCATAGCCCTACCTGAACGGATGTTTTTACGTCTTTTTTGGGAAGTGTGTTGTCTTTCATGTGGATTAAGGGGGACAAATCTACCTCTTCGAAATATAGGTGGAGTTTTCTAACCAAACCGGGGACAGCAGAGTTTCCAAACATCTCCGTTTTACAGGCTCGGAAACGCCGCAACAGTGTGGGCGGCAGGCGTAAGCATCGCAAAAGACGTTCAGTAGTTATGTTACGTTCATCACATTTCTCTGTAGTGTCACAGAGGAGTGAAGAAACTACAAAATATTCACAGGTTCAACTGTTGCTGTATCGCAACCCTAAGAAGGACATAGACATGTTTTTGAGCCTCTTGCATGGTTATTTTTACCTCCTTTAGGGGATTGTCTTTCATATTTTTGAGGGGGGCAAATCTTCCTATTCTAAATGTTGAGGGTGTGTGTGTGTGTGTGTGTGTGTGTGTTGGGGGGGGGGGGCCGTAACCCCCCCTGAAATCTACGCCTATGTATAAGGTATTGTGATCGTGTAAGCAGCAAGGCCCCGAGGTGCCTGATCGGGACGAGACTTGTTGAACTCTCAGTTTCAGGGTTTTTGGAGGCTTGTCTGTCTGCTGTGATGTGTTTCAGGCTTAATTGCCGTGTTTTTTTTTTGGGACTGTGGTGTCTGTTCTGACCTGCCTGTTTACAAAAAATGAAGGGATGCAGATTCACAGCAGCAGCAATGTGTTTGGCTGATTGACTGTCTGATATCTGCGATGTGGAGATCTAAGGGACCACGCTCTCCAGAATGATTGTTGGAAACCTGTGTTTCAGTACAGGAGGATAGATAGCAACACCCACACCACTTGCTTTGTCTCCTTTGTGGTGATGGGAATTAATTCCCCCGAAGATCCATTTAACAAAGAAGGAAAATTCCTGCAACTGTGCATTTGGTTTATTTGGTGGAGGTTTCGGTCCCAGCGACGTACTAACCTCGACCGACCAATCAAACTAAATGCAGAAGTGACAAGTGATTCCAGGAGTTTTTATTTCTTTTTAACCCTTCTGGTGTCCTCCCGGGTCAACATTTACTCCTTTTAGACACTGTTTTCACATTTTTGTCGCTTAATTCAAACTATTTTAGCACTCCCAATCTTAAGCATCTAATCACACATTTAAAGGTGCATTTTAGAACAATTGACGGAGCATTTCTTAAACTTGTCGTGCGTGAGAACTTTTCTGAAATGCATCCAAACTCAAAATGTCTGTTGTGAAGCAAACTTCCCTTAACTTAAGTCTGTAAGTTTGTAACCTGTGAAATAAAACAACTAATGATTATTTTTTATGGCGATTAATGTCAAATCAGTTGTTTGGTCTCCAAAATGTCAGAAAATTGTGAAAAATGTTTCCGCAAAGCACAAGATGACATCCTCAGATGTCTTGTTCAGTTTGCTGTCACAGAGGAAACTAGAAAATATTCACATTTAAGAAGCTGGAATCTGAGATTTAGTTTATTTTTTTTTCTTAAAAGAAATACTGATAAACTGATTCATCGATTAATTGAATATTTGACAACCAATGAATCAATCCCTCCAACTCTAATGTGACGTGTTGATGATACTTTTCTAAAGACCTCTATGTGCCTTCTGTCTTTTCTGGTTACACTCGTGATTATTAGACTAATGACTGTAGTTGTTCGTAGTGATGAACCTGCGGAGAATGATCAGATGAATCTGCATCTCCTCTTGGCTTTGCAGTGAGTTTCAGCTTGTTGTTTATCTGTCCGGTTACTGTTCTGATTCACCCCTCAGTCACATTAGCTAAAAGAGACAGGGCCAAAGGCACAAGCTGCCAGTCCTTTTTTAATGGGAGTGGCCGTTTGCCAGCGACGTGCTTGCCACTGCCACAAGCAAGGCTGGGCCGTTTATTTTTTTACCCTTATCGAGATATAAATACTTCTAAATCCAAAAACATTTTTCTTGTGCCTTGTGAGACGGGAGGGAGATCAGCGGTCTCCCTAACGTCCGAATAATCCATCAGAGAAAAGGTAGGGAGAACATCGGTCTCACTAACATGTAAATAACCCCCCAGAGAAAAGGTAGGGAGAACATCGGTCTCACTAACATGTAAATAACCCCTCAGAGAAAAGGTAGGGAGAACATCGGTCTCACTAACATCTGAATAACCCCTCAGAGAAAAGGTAGGGAGAACATTGGTCTCACTAACATGTAAATAACCCCCCAGAGAAAAGGTAGGGAGAACATCGGTCTCACTAACATCTGAATAACCCCTCAGAGAAAAGGCAGGGAGAACATCGGTCTCACTAACGTCCAAATAACCCCTCAGAGAAAAGGTAGGGAGAACATCGGTCTCACTAACATGTAAATAACCCCCCAGAGAAAAGGCAGGGAGAACATCGGTCTTTTTCTAGATGAGTATTCACACTTTAACCTCGCCATCATACCAGGAAAGTATTTGATTTGTTGTCAGGACGTTTAGTCAGACTATTTCATATTTCCTCCATCCGTACAGTACACCTACCAGTGGGTCTATCCACAGAGTAAACAGGGGGGGACGTGCTTTAAGGTAGCACCAGAGAATTTCTTTCTGTTTTTAATTTTACTTTTACTTTTGCCAAGCGACCAGGAGTAGGATCGGCACGCCCAGAAATGCCCAGCAGCCGGTGCGTGTCACTGTCTTTTGTAGCTAATGTGCCGGTAGGGTCACTCTCAGCGCTCGCAAAGCATCATCATCATCGCAAAAAGCTGTTAAAAACCCAGTGTTAACTTCCTGCTCAGCAGCAGACAGACAGTTAGAGACCAGCTGGTCAACATAGTGGAGCATTAAGCAGCTAAAGACACTAGGGCCCGACCGATTTTTAAGGCTGTTACTGATACGAATATTTGGTTATTTCAAAATCAGATATTCCGATATATCGGCCGATATATATTTGAAAAAAAAATGAATCCAGAGACAAAACAGATTCCCCTAACATTATTTATTTGTAGTTATTTATGAGTTCTTAGTAAAATAATAAGCTATGATAATCATAATGGTGCAAAATATGCTTGTAAGGAACTTGTTTTGGTGGAACGTGTATGGTCTAAGGTTGTTTTACGGAGTTTTTCCATTAATGGTACATGCTCGGCTCAACTCGCCTCAGCTCGGCTCAACCTGACCACGGTGCCCCGTCCTACTTCTCCCTTGCAGATTAGTACCGCCTCATGCGCGAGGCGAGCCGAGGCGAGTTGAGCCGAGCAGGTACCATTAATGGAAAAACGCCATAAATAAACCTTTTAACGTTAGCCGGGGCTCATCGTCATAGCGGCAAACTGCCGTGACATAACATGTTTGATTCTCGGCGTGTTGCCACAGCCTGAAGGCAAATTAGCTTCTAATGAACCTGAAGGCAGCAAAAACCCCCCCAAAAAAATACGCTGGATGAACTATTTCATGGTTAACACGGCGGGGTTGTCAGGACAACCCCATCTGTCGCTAGCAATGGTGACAAAGTGATTAGTGACGATTGTCTCCACCCAATCAGCAGTCTGCAGGTTTTCGCGTCACCTTTTGGTATCTCCTCAGCTCGCTTGGAACCTCGGCTGAGGTAGTACTACAAAAAGTACCTGTTAGCAGGTACCAGGGACTTTTTTTCGTAATGGAAAACCCCAAAAAAAGTTGAGTAGAGCCGAGTCGAGTAGGTAACCATGCAGTGGAAAAACGCCAGTAGTCGTGCAACAGAAAACTCAGATTGGACAGATAGTCTAGCTAGCTGTCTTGATTTACCCTGCAGAGACCTGAGGACCAGGTCACCATAGTCCTCAGATTGGACAGATAGTCCAGCTAGCTGTCTGGAT
>NC_048414.1:2028845-2032074 GCF_013103735.1 Etheostoma cragini | reverse complement strand
CAGATAGTCTAGCTAGCTGTCTGGATTTACCCTGCAGAGACCTGAGGACCAGGTAACCATAGTCCTCAGATTGGACATTGGGCTACCTTACTTCATGCGCTGCTCCCTTTGTGTGTACTACGGCCACTAGAGGTCGCTGCCACTATAAACGTAGCTAAAAGTCACAATTGCTGCTTGAACACACGACTCACGTGGGGGGACAGTCTGGTTATCAGGGACCCACCAGTGTGTCCTACAGGGTAGAAGAGCTCGTAGAAGTCAGTGGAGGTAAATCAGAATTTGTCATCGGGAGCCTGACCACTGGAAGGGTTTTCCAGCTCCTCATCTTTTGGTTTTCCTTCCCTGCCGTACGGTACAATCACAGCCTGCCAGAGAGGACACTGATCTGCTTGGTTGAATCTTTTCGGGGGGTAGGGACATGGAACAAAGATTAAGGGGGGGGAGAGAGAGAGAGAGCTGGTCCGAGCCAGTTTTAGATGAAGAGATGTGAAAGCTTTTGTGCCCGGGCCTGTGAGCCCCGATCTGTGCTGGACGGTTCGGTACCTGCAGAAAGCCTCCGGACCCCTTACACCTCCTCCCTTTTCATTTGGGCTGTTTATGTTTATATATATACTTTTTGAAATGACACTTTGGAGGCAGCGCTGGAATGGTTCAGGGAAGAAAAGACACATGAGGCACCATCTGGCCTCCCAAAAGATATTTGTGAATGGGCAGTGCCAGCCGGGCCCCGGGCTCCACCCGGGCTCACGGAGTCCCCGGGCCCCTTGTTGTCTAACAGGGAGTCTGCTGACAGATGGCTGTCACAGTCAGGCAGCCGGGCCATCAAACGCATGCAGGGGCCCAACGCCACAGACACCAAGCGTGCCAAGACCAAGCTAAATATGACTGATGGGATTTAGTGTTTGTCTTCTTTTAAAGGATAGATTCCCATTTTTTCAAGTCACATAAAAAAGAGAAGGTACACTCATGGCTTACTGGAAAGAACTCTTTTGATTAAGTGCACTTAGAAATAATTATGTAGTTATTGTTTGGTTTGTTGATAGAATGATGTCGCCTCATCATTTGGACTCCTGCGTGTTTGAGTGATTTCATTAAAAATGAGATAGCTATTAATCGCTTTGGTTTCAATTAAAGTGTATTTATAGTGAAAGGTGGCCAAATGCCCTCTTTTGAATGGATATTTCCATATTTTACGTCATAAATATGGAATTTTGATGGGGGGGGGGGGTAAAAATTCATGAAAATGTCCGTTTTTCATAGGATCATTAGCATTGAGCGTGTACTTAAACTGACGGGCGCTTTGCACACAATACTACGGTATACAGATATATTTAGTTGATGCTGGATTTTGAAGCCGACACAGAATAGGTCAGATACATTATTTCTTTTTTTTCTTTTTTAAAGAAGCTATTATTTTATTTTAGGGTTTTACAGATTTTACTTTACTACATAAGTTATTTTGTACCATTGAGGCATAATAAAGCGTAAAGATAGAAGCCTGTCCGAGTTTTTGTCTCTAGGCCGGCGTCACCCTAATATAGTATTAAATCATAACAGAAATGACCCCCGGACAAGCAGCTCAACGAAAAGTGTCTTTGCTGTTTTAAGACCGTCCGGCGCCCACGTTGCTTAAACAGCAAATGCCCCTGCGCCCGTCTGTGTGCCAATGGGCTTGCCGGTCTTACAGGGAGGTGTGTTCAGGTGCATTCTGGGTGTATTGCTATCTTGAGGCAGCGGGAAGTGATCGCACCACTGACCAACAAAGACATGGTCTAAAGTCAATAACAGCAACATTTCATTGTTATTTTAAACTTTGCATTAGTAAAATGTGCCTATAGGCTTAGGTCACACACTATGCTTGTTACACACACACACACACACACACACAGAGTGAGGCAGCGGCACACACACATGCAAAAGATTACATATTACGTTGCCAATCCGCCATGATAATAGCAATACGCCAAGGCCCAAACGCGCCTGGCTTTAAAGGGGAATTGGAGATGACTCTGATTGGTTGATTGCGTGTTACGCCCAGAACACACCCATGATTAAGGAAGACCCTTTTGAATAATGCGCTGATGCACGGACCCTTTTTTACACCGTTAAACAAGCAAAAGTGGATTTGGACACGCCCTAAATGCACCTGCGCCAGGCGCTTCACGCTGTGTGCTTAGCTTGTTAAAATAGGGCGCTACACGTGTCCAGGTGGGGGATTCTCTCCGACATGGAGGTTATGTTTTCCGTTCGGTTTGTCTGTTTGTTGCTTTGTGTGTCAGGACGATCGCGGAGAAACGACTGGCCTGATTTCCATGATACTTGGTGGAAGGACAGAGCACAGTCCAAGGAAGAACCCATTACGTTTCGGAGCTGATCCAAATCAGGGGGACGGATACAGTTATTTTATCCTTTTGCCAACATTGTGAGATCTGAAGTGGAGCCTGAGGTAATCAAAGGATAAGCAAATAACTGAACGATATGGAGAAAAGAGGAGTTTAGAGATTGGATTACTTCTGTGCAAACCAGCAGTCTAGATTAAGATTGTGAGCAGACATTTGATCACATTTGTCACATTTTAAGTCGCCAGTATGTGATCCAGTTTAAACTGTAGTTTGAGGCTTGCATGCTGTAAAAATACTCTTATTGATCCAGTTTGTCTTTTGAGGAAAGACACAAACAAGACTGTGGTCAAAAGGGGTGGGGAAAAAAATCGATAGTATCGTGATGTTTTCAGTGGCAATACTTTATCGATACACAGGCGCCAAATATCGATCTTTTATTATGTATTATATATTATATATGTGTTGGTCAGTTTGTCCCATTTTGCAGCAATACAATTGAAGTGATATAAACAAACAGAAATGTTTCTTTTTAGATGAAACAGATGTTGACAAGTTTTGTTTTGGGGACGTCATTTGAAAATGGGAAGTTGTAAAAAAAGGTTATAAATTGCAGTATATTGCAGAATATTGCAATATGTTTAAAATTGCAATAATATCGGATCGTGGCATAAGTATCGTGATGATATCGTATCGGGAGGCGTCTGGTGATTCCCCCCCGAGGGGTCACCTAAGATGACCTGTTCCTCGTCTTTCTTTCCTCCGATTTCTCTCTCTCTCTCTCTCTCTCTCTCGGTTTATCCGCCCATCTCTGTCCAAATCAGCTTGGGCTGGGCAGACGTCCCTTGCTGCCCCACTGACTGTCTGGAGACGACCCCCCCCCCCCCCCC
>NC_048414.1:2000798-2028745 GCF_013103735.1 Etheostoma cragini | reverse complement strand
GTGTAAGAGGGCAGATTGAGGAGAGGGGAGGGGGGGTGGGGCGGGGGGGACGCATTTAAGTGTGACGCATGATGGCACTGCGATTTGTCCCAGTGGCAGTTGCGGTGAGGAGGAGAGGACGCCGTCATACTGTGAAGCTGGAGCAGAAGTGTGGGAGCGCAGTGTTAGGGTGGGTGGGGGTGTCACACACACACACACACACACACACACACATACACACACATTCCAGCTGGAGGCCTAACAGAGCAATGGAGTGCAGGTTAAGCAGTCTCAGTCTTCGTTAACACCCCCAGGCCTCGCTACGCCCCGCCCCCCCCAATTTCACCGTGTGTCCCCCATCACTGTTCTCAGGCCTCCATTCCCTACATCACTGTAACAAAAAACAACAAAAAACAGCTGTCCTAACAAGTTGTTTGGTCTCCAATTAAGCAGGTGGATTGTTGAAAGTGGAACTGGGGAGTACTTTGTTGTTCAACCAAATACCTGAGACTTAGTTCCAATAACTAAATGATGTCATCTTTAAAAAAATGTGATTTTGAGAAATTCAAACATGTATTAATATGTAACCAAAACGCAAGCAGCTGTGCAAGAATTTTATATTCAGTTTAAAAGTGATACTATAGAGCTGGGCAAAATGTCAATATTAGTTCAATATCGTATCAATATGAGACTAGAAATCGTCATCGTAATATCCCAAATATGCGACATAAGTGTCTTTTCCTGGTTTTAAAGGCTGCATTACAGGAAATTGATATCGTAACTTATGTTGTAACTGTACTATTATTTACCTTTTCCCCACTTAGACGTTATGTCCACATTACTCAGGATTATTTATCTAAAATGTAAGTGTGAAGATATTTTGTGAAAGCACCAGTTGTTAACCTATAACATTGCTGCAATATCAATATCAAGGTATTTGGTCATAAATATCCTGATATCTGATTTAAGTCCTATTGCCTAGCCCTAAGTGATTCCACTTATGATTTCAACCGGGGGGGTTGAGATCTCCTTTAAGCATGTCAAACACTAAATTTACTGCATTTATGTTAATTTTTTCTGCAACAAGATTGTGCATTTTCTGCATCAAGTTAGGGTGCAAATGTCTATTTATGTAAAGGACATTATTATTAGATATTGTGGGGATATTAGATATTGATTATTTGGATGGGGGGGGGGGGGGGTTGCCAGAGGCTTTACAGGTTATTGAGTCTCACATTTCCGTCAGAATGAGGCTGACGCTGCACTCAAAACCAAAAGTGACGCCTGTTTTTCTAAAAAAGAGAATTATCCTGGATGTCTTGGATCCGTTTACACACGTTTCCGGCACGACTTGCGTGGCATATTTTGAAATTATACCTTAAAAGGAAGTTCTCTGGGTTTAAACAGTTTTTTTTGAATCAGCAGGACTTTGTAGAGGAGTGTAAGACTTTTAGACGTTGGGTTTGAGATTCCTTTCTTTTTTTTTTGGCAGTGCTTTTTCTCAGGGCCAGATCTCTTTTCTTTCTTTCTTTCTTTTGGTTTCTTACTCTTTAGTCTTCTTTAACAGTTTTTCCCTGTCCAGCTCCTTTTCCCTCTCTTTCTTTCCTCAGCTTTTAATCTCTCATTTTCTTTCCTGCTTTTCACCACTTCTGTGTGCTGCCGAACATCTTCAGTCACCCTATTGTCCCACATTTCTCCCCTTTTGGAGCCTCTTGCCTTCATCCTTCTACTGTCTGTTCCCCCTCCTCTTCCTCCTCCTCTTCCCCGCTTTAACGTTTTTTTTTTTAATCCTCCTCATTTGTCTACTCTCTCGTTTCTGGGGGGGGGACTGAGGGATGAGGGGTAACAGGGTGTTATTTTTTATTTATTTTTTGTGGTTAGCCAACCATGTTGTCTCTGCTGGCGTCCGCCTGGTGCTCTGCCACCACCGGCACCCACCCCTCCTCTTCCTCCTCCTCTTCCTCGGTGCCCACTGCCGCTCTGGACACTGTAATGGATGACAGGGCAGATCCGGGTGGCCTACCGCGTCTCTAAAAAAAGTGTGTGGGGGGGGGGAAGCACTCGCACCGGGGGCCCATTGCAGCGGAGAACAAGCGGAGCCCCTGTAGAGTAGCTGGTGAAGAGCCATTTCATTTGCCCTCCACTTTCCTCCCTCGTTTTCTCCACTCATCAGCTGCCTGCGAGTGTGTGGTCTGTCTGTCCGAGCCTGCATGTTCGATGGCCCTCGTCTCTCCAACCGCTGAATGAGAACCCCTCCCCCCCAAAAAAAACGGGACGCAGAAAAAGGCCAGCGATAAAAGGCCCGCATGGAGGACGCGGGCGGGTCAGAGTCCAACCCCCTCATTCACTGGCTGGTGAAGGGGATCTAAGCAGGTGGACGTGGAGACGCTTGACGCAGATGTTGGCGTGCACAAAGGGATTTGATGGGCCTCGACAAGGCTCTTCAAGTATTTACAGAACATTTACATTTACATTTCAGGCATTAGTCTGATCCTCTTATCCAGATCAGCCTCCATTGAGTGCAGCAGGAGAAGGAGCTTAAATTCCTCGACCATCGACATTACAAGCTAACAGCAGCGGGGAGTCGAGGTGGACGGCACCGTGTCGGGACCCCAGAGGCTCCAGAGAAGCAACACACGGAGGAGAATAAAGTGGAACGGGGTCACGGATATGTTGGGTGTTTCAGCAATGTAAAACATCGGACTAACAAGGCAGCTTCACACAGCATGAGGGGGTTTATAGTTGGGCTGCTCGAATATGGAAAACAATCTGCATGCTTACTCGTTGACTTCTGGACAGATGTTGCAATTATTAGAATTTCAGTTATTAACTTAAACAGTGGGAAAAGTTAAATAAATCAACAGTAAATAAAACACATACAACTGGGAAATTTGCCTCAATACTTTTCCTTTTTTAAAACTTTATTTTTTTCATTCAGAACAGAAGGGAAAATAAGAGCTTACTTGCAAAACGTGATGAGCTGAAATATTGTTTTTCTTGATTATTCTGTTTTTGTGATCATTGGGAGCCAAAATCATAATCACGATGACGTTTTGATCAATTGCAAACCCCTAGTTTATAGCCACATCGGCGATATGGAGAAAATTTGATATGACAACATTTTTGACCATATACGTTGATATTGACATTGCGACTATATTGTATCGTTGACTACTGGCGCTCTCACAAAATCTTTTACAATGAAATTTACATAAATAATCATCAAAAATGTGGTTTCAGGTGTAATTATTAAAGAGAAAAATGTTGTTTTTCCCCAGTTGTATACTGACTCTGTTTACATGCATGCACAAAAGAGTGTGGTGTTTAAATAAATCTACAATTCTTCAAACAATGTTGAGTTGGTACGTGCTCGTTATTATCAATTTAGACAAGATAATTGTTTGTCGTGATATCTCGATGTAGGATTTCATTGCGATGTGATTCCATCGAAAGATGATAAATTATCATATTCAATTATTGCCCAGACTTAACTCATAACACATTGTCACAATGTAAGTTGGATGTGTTTGCTATTTACACATCCTGTAGACACAAAGCAACAGGACAGTGCGATGGTAGTCATGTTTGGATTCACCTGATAAGTGCATCGGGTTCGTAGGATACGTACGAATATCCTACAGCGTCAGGGCAGCGTGAGGTGGAACATTTAAGCATGTACAGTATGTTTTCAACTATTTCCTCCATTCTAAGGATCTTCCACAGAAGGCTTAGTTAGAGGCAACCCGATCCCACAGCTGAGAATAGATCAGTGTGTGCATCTATTAGAAGTGTCTTACAAATAAGGACTGGTTTGAAGGTAGCACTGTATCACAGAAAAAGATAAAACTGACATGTGTGAGGACAAGATATGTGTGAGGACAAGAAGCAAATTATAAAAGAGGAGTTATTCTGATGTTCAGAGAGACGCTTTGGTTACACACTCGGTTATCTTCCTTGTTCGGTAACTGAATAAAGCCATTATCATTATATGATTAAACCATTTAATCTGGATTTATTGGACTCGTCGTGTGTGCGGTCTCCTCCATCATCGCCGGTCATGATTCCCATATGTCGGGCACGTTGGTTTCAGCGTCCGTTGTACGTTAAGCCAAAAAAAGGTGAGCTTCATGCAACAACAGTTAACCCTTGTGTTGTCCTCCTGTGTTAAAAAAGCGACAAATAATTGACATTTTTGTCCCTTTTTCAGACTTTTTTTTTTGTTTTCACTAACACCACCTTACTAGTTTCACTACTTTTTGGAATTCATGGTCAATAACCCTCATTTATATAGAATTATACCTAATATTTGAGTTAAAAAAGCAGACATTATGAATTATTTTAGTTAATAGTTGAGATCAGAGGAACGTATAGATGAGTTTAATCAGGGATGAAAGGGATAAATTGTATTTGCAAAGAGCGTTGTAAGGAATCCAATCCATATTTGATAATTTGGTTGAAATATAGACTTTTTTTTTAAAGGGGTCTAATTGGACCCGAGGACAACAGGAGGGTTAAGTTTAGACACCAAAACGACTAGTTAAGATCAGAAAAAAGATTGAGGTTTGGGTTAAAGGAGCACGCCACCGTCTGTTGAACTAGTGCTTCTCACGGTCTCCCCTACCTGTAGATAAGGGGGCCAACGCAGTTTTTGTCTCAGTGCATGCATTGTTTTAGTCCGGCAGCGCCATCGCTAGTTAGCTTAGCAGAGTGAATGAAATCCTATGTTACTGGTTAGCATGTTGTGAGAAAAGTGAGTCAACAAAACAATACCAGCAACCTAATTACTTCTTGTGGCCTGCATATTCACAACAAGTACACATAGAAATGTATATTAAGACTGAGACTAAGACTGATTTGGGACTATTTTGGGTGGAAGCACACCCAAAGTACTGTCCCGAGTGTATTTCTCCACTCTGCTGCAAAACCTTTAAGGACTTTTCTGTTATCCACTGGAGAAAAAAATAATGCTTTATTAAAACTGCTGAGGGGTGGAGTCTGGGTCATCAGAGTAAAAAATACATTTGTAGTGATTTAAGTTCACTTTTTTAATGGAAAATAATGTAACTATGGAGCAGTTTCTGAGGACTTGCCTTTGACCTAAAGTCGTAGATTCAGGTCTGAGGTTATCTGAAGCCTCTGCAGAGGGGTCCCCCCCTTAGGGTCCGAGGAAGATACGTCCTCCTCCTCCTCCCACTTCTGTTCGGACTAGTTCTGAAGCCTCAGGTTGTATTGACACACCTGAGCTGTCCAACAAAGATGGGAAGAATTTGGGAGAAAATAAAACATACTGTAGCTTCTGCACTTCCTCCATTAGAGGCGTGTGAAAGCTGTAAAAGGTTAAGCCAGCCGGACGATTACAGCAGTTAAATCTAATGAGAAGCAGCTATGGACGGTGTCGCCCAGTCACTGCATGCAGCTGAGAGTGTTTCGGTGTGAAACCAAAGCTGAAAACTGCCAGATGTGCCAGATGTTCCAACCCACAGGTCAGAACAGGGATGTGTTTCCTAGTCACGTGTCATTGTTGCTCCACTCCAGATAAGTGGACGATCAATTCATTTTATAGTAAAAAAGAAAAAATCCAGTCAGCCAGAGTTTGCACCCCAAAAACACAAAAGTCTAAGATCAAACATTACTGTCCTGCTTACACGCTCTTCCTGCAAGTGGACTTATTTATGGGTCAAGCATCAATATAACATCTCCAGGGCTATATAACTCCTTGGGTGGCAGTTTCACGAGGCACAAAACACATAAAAAACAATAAGACAGTTAAAAAAGACAATTACAACCTACGTACAACAAACATGAAATCCCTAAGAAGTCACGCCGTTGTTTGTGCCGAGGTCGGTGCAAGAGAAAAATAGTGGGTTCGTAAAATGTGACGTGTCCATCGTCAGGGAAGCAGCGTGTGTCCCCAGGTGTCGGAGACGTATGCTGCACGATTTAAAGGACGTTTAAAGCCTTTAGTGTCTCCAGAGACAGCTGCTGTGGGAAGTCGGATGAAGGTCCTCAAGTGATGTCACTTGAGTCAGTGTCGGTTGAACACCGCAAGTTTAAGAAATGGAAAATATGTGGAGGTGTGGAGCCGGAGATCATCAACAGAAAGCTAGCAAGTTATAAATCATGGATACTTTTAAACAATTGATCATGAGTAAAGATATCATCATCATCATCATCATCATCATCATCATCATCATCATCATCCAGTATTTGGACATGGGTTGGATTTAAGCTGCTGCAACGGACCTGTGATCATGTCGTACCACGGAGCCTTTCATCAGCCTGGCAAAAGTGGTGTGTGTGTGTGTGTGTGTGTGTGTGTATTGTGCTTTCATTTTGCACGTTATTACGTTTTCATTTGAAGTATCTGTGATTGCCCTTAAGGAAAGAAACCCACTAAGCTTTTTCTTTGTTAAAGTCTCTGCAAATAGTATACATTATAGTATATAATTACAGTTTTTGCACAATCAAAACCACTAAAAAAACAACCTTAGGGTCTATGTAACCTGTTGTGAAATGGTTCTTTTATAATTTATATATCGCAGTATGGATTTTAGGCCATATCGCTTATCCCTATCAGACATCTGTGAATTTTATTTTATGTTTGATGTTCCACCAACAAACCCGTAAACATAGTAACTACATTAGGTCTACAACTAATTTATCAGACCGGGCCATAAGTGTCAGGATAGAGAGGATGTAGATCAGTGGTTTCCAAGACAACGTCCTCAAATGTCTTGTTTTGTCCTCAAGTCAAAGATATTCAAGCTGCTGTCCAAGAGGAGAGAAGAAACTAGAATATACTCACGTTTAACAAGCTGACTCAGACAAAATGACTCAAACCAATGAATCAATTATCCAAATAGTTGGCGGTTAATTCGATAGGTGACAACTAACCGATCCATCCATCTGAGACTCCTGCAGAGAGAAAACGGGTTTTATAATGACGAGGAGAAGCATCTGCCGTCGTTAGTGTACATTACTGACGGGGTAATCCAGCACAAGTGGGTCAAGGTTGAAGAAGGACAAAGTGTAAAAATCCATAATTTCCTCAGTGTGTCGTCCCTGACCCCCCCGCTGCGAATTTCAATTAGGTCATTCCTCAAAATAGTCATGCATCCCCGAGGCGCTGTCACAAAGTGTCCTCCTGCTAATGAGCCGGTGATTGTGCTGATGATATAGACGGAGAAGGGTGGATTCACGCAGGTGGAAAAGCAATTAGCGCGTCTGGCAGAAGACCTGCGACACCCGCAGGGCGACTCCTGCTGACGATGTAGCGCCGACATCATCTGGAGGCGGGACATCCTGCAGAGAGAGAGAGAGGGAGGGACAGAGGGAGGGAGAGGGAGAAGGTGAGGGAGGGAGAAAGAGAAGGAGAGGGAGAAGGTGAGGGAGGGAGAGAGAGAGAGAGAGAGAGAGAGAGAGGGAGAGAGAGAAGGAGAGGGAGGGAGAGAGAGAGAGAGAGAGAGAGGGAGAGAGAGAGAGAGTACAGGTGCAGGGTGATCTGGACACAGGGCTCAAACTTATTTTTTTAGGAGAAACTTTGAACCACAGCCGTATTGATTAATTGGTCTAATTGATTAATTTCAAATTGAATTTTCTAAATGATGGTACACATAAAAAAATAAACACTGCATATCAGGACAGAGTTGAAGTCTTCAGACTTTGAGGGGGCGGGGGAACGCGGTGGTCCTCCCTGCTCTGCTGCTGATGCGGTAAAAACTCAACGTGTTGACAGTGAAGCGCCATGCAGAGAGCAAAGCATGCTGGGAAGGAGAGAGCGGCGATGCTCGGCCGAGGCCGACCGCGTCCTGCTGGACCGTGAACACAACTCATTCAGCCCAGAGTAGCAGAGACAATGAATCCAGGGATTTCCAGTCACAGAAGGTGTAAAAGACGTGGGGATCTTCAGTCTGTCTGTAGGGAAGTGGAACATGTGGTTCACACTCAGTCACAGACAGACATGATGTCTGTTCTCATGAACCGTTTGCTCAAAAAGCTACGAAACGTTAAGCACTGTAAATCATCAGCGCTCAAAGGTTGTCGTTATTTTGCTCTATTCACCACATTGACATTCTTTTCTTAAACTTAAAGGGCAACTAGGCAGTTTTTTTTAGCTTAATTCACCTGAAGTGAACAGCCATGGAGTCATTGGATTGGTTATATTACTTTTTTCTGGTTGAATGGTGGTCGTCTCCTCCCCCCCTCTTTTTTAAAATAACTTTTTTTTTCATGACTTTGATTCTCATTTAATTTTTTCGAGCCAACTGCATGATAAATGCTGTGTTTACAGGCTCGCAATGTGCTATGGGTGCCAACATAAATAAAAATATGTTTGATACTGCCGATTTGTTTTGTCCCAGTCCAAAAAATCGTCCAATCTTTGGCGGTCAAATCAGCGAACAGAGGAAGTGGCTGAGGACAATGACGTTGTTCTGCGATGGCGGCGGAGAAAGATGCGAGCGAAGCCGTTTGGTCTGTTGTTCCATCGCTGACGAATATCCACGCGTTAAAGCCCGAGCAAAAACCATCTTTGCTGAGTGTTGTTGGAGGCCATGGGGCCATGGGGGGTTCGGGAAAAGTTTGATTTTCCAGCTCGCTCTGTTAGTGGTGAAGAAGTTGGCTAAGGCTAATACTAGCGATGCTAAGCCGACGTCACAACCAAATGTTAATGCTAATGCACCAGAGTCTGGTGGGACCGTGCTAATGGACCAGAGTCTGGTAGGATCGGGCTAATGCACCAGAGTTTGGTAAGACCTGGCTAAGGGACCAGAGTCTTGTAGGATCGGGCTAATGCACCAGAGTCTAGTAGGACCGGGCGAATGGCCCAGAGTCTGGTAGGACCGGGCTAATGGACCAGAGTCTGGTAGGACCGGGCTAATGGACCAGAGTCTGGTAGGACCAGGCTAATGCACCAGAGTTTGGTAAGACCCGGCTAAGGGACCAGAGTCTTGTAGGACCGGGCTAATGGACCAGAGTCTGGTAGGACCGGGCTAATGGACCAGAGTCTGGTAGGACCGGGCTAATGGACCAGAGTCTGGTAGGACCGAGCTAATGTACCAGAGTCTGGTAGGACCGGGCTAATGGACCAGAGTCTGGTAGGACCGGGCTAATGGACCAGAGTCTGGTAGGACCGGGCTAATGGACCAGAGTCTGGTAGGACCAGGCTAGTTAAATAGGTCTGAACTGCCAGTATCTGTGGAGATTTGTTCTGTGTTTACTGGCCGTTTCCCCCAGTTGGCAGCTTAGAAATCCTACATGACTTGAATGCAGCATTAGCTCTCAAATTCATAAATAATCTTTCAACTCGACGCATGTTCGTACAGACATCTTTTAGAACTTCCCTCTTATTTTAAGCCTGAGCTTAAGGTTAAATCAAGAGTAAATCAGTTCGTGAAATGTTTATAATTTAAGTAGTCTTTATACACACACACACACACACACAACCACACGCACACACACACACACACACTTCCTCTCTGATTGTCCTTGCTGTGGGATACAGCGTTGGCACTCTCTTCCATCCATTCAGCTCCAGTGTTTAATTAAGTCGTTTTCCTGTTAGAGAAGCTTTTTTCTGGGCCTCTGACAAACTGTTTCGTCACCGTGTGTGTACGGTTAGATTAGAAACACGTTTGCTAGAACCAAAAAAAAAAACAAAAAAAAAACGTCTCCGCTTGGAACAGACGCTTCATACATTTAGGGAGAATCTGGGTGAAGAAGGAAAACCCGCTGCTTCTTCCCCGGGGATTTAGGTATTCAGCATAGTAGCCTTAGGGGCTCACAGGCCTTTGCAACAAGAGGACAAGTGTTGGACCCTAAATCAATCATCTTATGTATGGTGGACTTTTTGGGCCATCAACTTTCATCAGACTCAGATGGACTGGTCCGTCTGTAAAGTTGGAAAATACTCCCTAGTGTCGATGGCCCACAGGCGAATCAACCCAAGAGGCAATGTGCCTTCCCTAGAGCAGTGGTTCCCAAACTTTTTCAGCTCAAGACCCAAAAGAAAAATTCGGTGTCTCCCCGGTACCCAAATTTACAAATATGAAGTATATTTATTCCATTATAGAAGTAAACAAAAACAGAAAAGGTCTCTATTCTCCTTCTTGTGTGTCTGTCCCATCCCATCATCCCTCAGTACCAACACCAAATTTCCTTTAAATAATGCTGACTTAAATTTAATGAGATGCATGTGGTTGGTTGAAGATATCAACCAGCTGATCTATTCCAGGTTCGGTTTTTGAAAGTGCCATTCTGAGCTCACGCTGAGCATTTAGTCTGTTTCTGTATTTGTTTTTCAGGTATGCTAGAGTCGAAAAGCCAGAGATTGACATGCATTTTACTCTGCCAATTGGCGCCCCAGTAAAACGGGTCTGCGACCCATTTTGGGTCCCGACCCTAAGTTTGGGAGACATTGCCCTAGGGGATTGTGATTGGTTCAAAGAAATGCCAATATACCAGAGCACGTAGACCGCTAAATCAGCTGGGGCAGTGTGGACGGAGCATCAAGACCTCTGTGGCCATAAGGCATGTTATTTAAAAAAAAAATATATATGGTCAACCTGAGGGGGCACAGTGGCCAAGCCCCTTATGGCCCCTATGAAACTCCTGCCCTGCTACAGATAATTAGTCTCCTTGCCCGACACTTATCACTTCACTTTTCATATTTAGCTCACTTCTTTCTACCTCCACACCTCCAGATTGTTTTCATTTTCATACTTCATTCAACCGACGCTGACTCTAGTGACTTGAGGACATTTATCCGACTTCACACAGCTCCCTCTGTAAAGACCAAAGGTTTTATACTACCCTTAAAACATGTGCAGAACAACTCCCCTAACACCTGGAAACCCACTTTGATATGTAAAGGTTTCTCTTTAGGATTGGGAACGTTGTCTTCCTGCGCCAGAGTCAGGAAAAAAATTGAATTGAAGTGGGATAAGATGGACACAGACAGGTACAGGTTGTTTGCAAAATAACAACTCCGAAATTGACATATTCCTCAACTGAAAATTGCACCAACGTGACAGATATGACTCTTGTGACTGATTGATTGGTTGGAGCAAGAGTCAAAACCTGGTCCTTGTTTAGCTAGGAGCACACAGATAAATCAGACCAGAGTCTAAACCAACACGGGGCTGCGAAGTGTTTGGCTGCAGTCCAGAGAGGCTGATGGAAACCTGACTGTCAGATCCATTATTCATCTGCTCTCCCCCGGGTCAGACACACACACACACACACACACACACACACACACACACACACACACACACACACAAAGCTGGCACAGAGCTGTTCAGTCTTATCACAGTTCAGTGAGGGGAAGCTAGTGTTGGAAGATGTTAACCAGGTTCAATACAACGCAGTTAAAAGTTAAAACCACAACCACACACAGAAGTGAGTGTGTTGACTGACGGTAGAGGGCCAAGTTCAACCTGTTAGATTCACAATGTCAAACCTGTGAAGTGTTCACTTCATACAATGTCATGGTAACTTTTAAGAAAGGTCACCAAATGCTGCGGTGCAGACGAAACTGAAAGACAAACAAAATCAAAAGCAGCCACCCAAAGCGCCTAGACAAAACAAAACTAATTACCTTATTCAATTAAATTAAAATAAGCAGAAATATGTCAAGAAACCCAACAAAAAAACTAAAATCAATCATCCTTTTTCCCACAAATTGTCATGTAATTCCAGCATTAGTTGGCATTAACTGCAAACTCTAAGTACCAAAGCAACTAGTAGCGTTATATACATTAGATAGTATTAGAAAACTGTGACAGTTTTAAAGTTTCTTTTATTTTTTATTTTAACACAATCTTTTTCAACACAATTGATTACAACATCCTAATTGAATTGAAAGGCTTGAGAAAAAGGGTAGGACATTCTGGCTTAGCACTTTCCAAGATCATATCCTAAACAATTTAAAAACAAACAAAAGAAAACCCTTATCTTCTCTTTGGACTTTTACGTTTTGGCTAGTTGATATCATATGTGGGATCCCACAGGGGTCAATACTGGGTCCACTGCTGTTTAGTTTGAGGCCTATATTTTAACTCTAGGCCACAGAGAAAACAACATACCTTATCATAATTAGGTTGATGACATACACTTATACTATCATTGTTCCTTGGAGACCTGAAGCCTGCTTCATCACTGGTTGAACGCTGTTGACCTTGATATTGAACATTACAAAATCTTTTTTATCTTAAAGATAAATTCAGAACAAGAGGCCTCTTGTCTCAGGCTCACACAGAAAACACGTGCATGCATTTATCTCTTGTTGGTCAGACCACTGCAACGCTTTCCTTACTGGTCTGTTGAAAAAGACGGAGTTGACTACAACTAAAAGAGTGTTTGCTTTCCATGACACGTCTCTCAGAGTTTATGTGGATTAATAAGTGTATGTGTTGTAGGATGCAGGAGTAGTGGACATTAGCGCTAAATAAAGAAAATTAAGACCTTCAGGTTCTCTTTGAGACAAAGTTGATGTACTTTTTTAGCAAAGCGGAAAGATACTGAGGGTCAGATTTCCCCAAAAAGCAGGTTTGGTCGACTGCAGACGTTTCAGCTTAGATCATGTTGTTAAATCAAACAACCGTCATTTTCATTCTAATCTTGGATTTTGTTAACAACTATTCTCATCTCTTAGGTTCTATATGAATACACTCAAACCCCCCAACTTAGTTGTCCTAAATATTCGTGCGTTTTTTCTGAAATATAAATAGTTGTGGTAGATGCTCATGGGTCATATTTCCATTAAAGTTGAGTCTGTTTTCCTGCCTTCATTCCTGGCGTCCACATGTGACATGTACTCATCCTCTCAGCAGCTCTGCTTCTTTCATGTTTCCTCCTCCTTTTAGGGCTGATGGACTCAGCCTGTAGATAATCCACAGCTTTTATTCTTTGCCATTTATAGTTAAAAGGGAAAGATGAGAGCGGCTGATCGATGAGCAGAACTTCAACCCAGAGGCTGATGAGTTTAGTTTTCCACTGTGTTGACACTCCCGGAAGCACTCTGGAGTGATTATTTTTTTTTAGGTAGAACAGACTTTTTATTTGTTTTAATGCCTGCAGCTCTGTGACGAGGTGCTTTGATATCCTGTTGGTGGTCTCGTAGTGGATTTCTGAGTTTATATAGAGGTTCTGCTGTGTGTAAATCCAGCACAAGCACTTGGATGAATCCCTCTGCTGCCTGAGCCTCACAAAGGTCAAACTCCCCCCAATACAGATTCAAAGATAGTTTGGAAATGTTGTTTTTGCTGCACTTGAATCAAAATAGTTTTTTCTTAAAAGCTTAAAAGAGGGTTTTAAGCTTTAGAGACAGACCTGTGGTCTTCAATGGTCTTTGTTTCTGCCCAACCAGACCATATAGACAGTGCATAAAGATGAAAAGCCTCCACCAAATGTCCCGGATACGGGCACCCCCATCTTGTAACTTGGCAGAATCTGCGCAGAAGTGATCTGGCATTGGATCCGCGGTATCAAAGGTGTGCATGGAAATGGATTAGTTAAGGTAGGGGAAAGATTTTGGTCCAGTTAAATGAAACATTGACTGAGTAGGAAACAGCCATCCACACCTACACTACCTTCTTCATAGGACATTTTTGTTCACAGGGATGATTCTTCTTTTGCTTCTGAAGGAAAATGAAAGCTCACATGGGCCAATCTGGCATCTTGCCCCTAATGACCTCATAAGGGGCAAGACGCAAGATGGCTTTCATGTGATACAGACGAAGATCAATTCTGGATTTTGTGAAATGATATTGGATCATCCAAAAAGAAAATCAATTTGAATGGGATTTTTTTTTTAAACCCAGCCTTCATATCTGCAGGACATGTCAAGTCCCTGCAAGCGTATTTCATTTCATAGAAATGTGAAAATAAACCAGCAAATTGGCTGACAACCTGTGTGTGTGTGTGTGTGTGTGTGAATGTGTGCTTAAAGTGCCAAACCACACCATCATGGGGCCACCAGGTTGGTCCTTTAAATAAAACACAAGCCCAGACTGTCCACAGATTAACCTGCCGTACCCTCCTAGTCTAAGTGGTTGGTAGTACTCAAACCACCCCCACCTTCCTCAGACCATTGGCCCCTTGGCATCAGAAGAGGGGCAGGGATTCGGGGGGAGGGTTGTGACACATTCTGGCGTGGGCACCAGTTCTCACCCCCACAGCCTGTGGACGTCCCGGCTCTCCCAGGGCTCGGCTAATCCTCTTATTCAGCGTCCGGCTGGAGGCTGCGGGGCTCCCACAGACCGGAGCGCAGAGCCGGCCACTCTCTGCTGAATAAACACACTGACACAGTTGTGGTCTCTTTCTCTGGGTACAGACGCTGAGCAAGAGCTCTCCATAGAATCTATTCTACTCATTCACTCTTTTCCAGAAGAACATAAGCATGTTGCCCCCGCTCTCTGTCCTCAACCCGAATAATGCCCCCCCGGTCTCCTGCGCCATCACCCTCCCATCTTAACTTCCTTTTTCCATTTGTCTTAAATCTCCCTTCTTTCTCCGGCTCTTCTTGCTCCTGATTTTGCTTCCTTAACAGATTTTTTTCCCATTCCTTTACAGTCACAGGAGTTTTTCCCTTTTTAAAACAACAGACCCTTGGCCATTTTGCACCCCGTGCACACTAAATCTACCTAGTTAAGTTCAGGAAAAGATTGTGTTTTGGGTTGAAATCGCCCGCTGAACGTTAGTTAAGTCTTTTTCAAATGGGACTCAACGTCCTGGGCTTGTTTGACCCATCCACCCTCAAGACACCATGTGCAGAACGGCCGCCATCTTTGACACCTAGCTACGGCAACATCACTTGGACAAAGTGCGAAACTCAATACTTTCAGCCAGAAAATTCGTTTTTGTTACTCGGGGGTGTTTAAATCCAAACCCTGATCTTTTTTTTCTAAACTTAACTTTTATATACAGTATATATGATATTTTCTGGCCTAAACTCAACTGCCACAGCCCCTGAAAGCCCCGTTGTCTGGTGGTGCCTGTACCCGGCTCACAGTCAAGTGTGTCAGTATGAAAGCGTAAAACTCCACATAGGGAGGTTGGTTGGTTGAGGTGGTGGATGGGTACAACACAGGACTTTCACCCAGGAGACCCGGGATCGGGTTCCACGTGTCACATTTCCTAAACTCAACCGTCGCTTTCTTCTTTTGCTAAACGAAACTGTCCCGTTCTTGTCCAACGTGCCATGGAAACGTAAGCCCACACACAACCTTTTTCTTAACCTAACTGCGTCAAAAGCGATGCCGATAGTCCTGACCAAGCGTGTTTTAGATATGACACTAAAGTAGACTTTTAGTATCAGTAACAATGTAATTGGCATCGAAAGCTCTGTAGCGGCTTAAAGCCACAACCAACTGCCCATGAAAAATAACAGGAAAATAATATACATTTTACGTATCGCATCGATCGGTGACTATGGTTTGTCCAAGTGGTGTTGCCATAGCTAGCTGTCAAAGATGGTGGCCGTCGTTTCTTGACACTGCCTCCTTGCATTGACATTTTCTTATAATTCATCACATTACTTTCTGCTTTGCTCCCAACATAAGTACTACGCCCATGAGGTGGAGCCGCCACTATAAACTTAATATAGGTTGTAATTGCTGATTGAAAAATGACTTATGGGAGCTTTTTTCAGGGAGGACAGTCTCAACTAAACAGAAGTTAAAGGTTAAGAGCTGACTGACAACGTTATAGAATAAGTAGATCCTCAGTGTCATGTTGCTCACTCTGTCCACAAATTTCATTCAGTGGTTGTAAAGCACACTGAGGGATTCATTTTTTTTAACATTTCCTGTCTAACACAGTACTGTGTGAAAGACGCAGCAGCTGCTTTCTTTTTAGTTTTCGAGACAAAAGGTCTCCGGCCCAGCTCAGGTGTCAGCTATGGTCACAGACGCAGTGTGGTCTGTAACTGAAACCTGCAGCGGACATCGATGGGTACATGTCGGATGAGTTGCGTCTGTCCTGCAACAAAGAGAGGATCGGACACGCGGTGAGGAAGTGATGGAGTGAAACTGTCAGAGTCGCTGTGGTCTTAAGTTACATTGGTGCCTTTTGTTAATGCAAGAACACCTAGAAGAGATTGAATTTGACCCAATTCTTTTCTTAACCCACATATTACAAATCTCTGAAATGGCTCAGAGATCTAAATTTTCTCCAGAGATTTGACCCATGTCTATAAACGTTGAATTCTTTTTTTTTTTTACAAAATATAAAGCATATAACAATAAAAAGAAGGAGGTACGACTGAAAAACACAAAACAGAAATAGTCAAAGTCCAATGATCCAATTTTAATTAAAGATATTAACTGTCTCATGAACAACTAAGACTTTATTATAAAGGGAGCTCTCTTCCTATTTAGGTGGATAAAATGGATTTTTACGTTATCATAAGGCAATGTGATCTGCATACTAAGCTCACTTAGCCTGAGAAGCCAGACCCACGTCAAGATGTTGGTTCTGGGAACTCACCAATGGCAGGGCTCGATCCGAGGAGCGGGATAAACGGTTGTCTTTCAAATTCTCTCTGCACGCAATAGGATAGCTCTACAACCAATCAGAGCAACGCTGGTTGATAGATTAAACACATCTTCCTTTTTGAAGAAGGAGTTCAGAGCTTAAGTCCAAGTCTTCCAGAGTCGCGGCCAAAGACGATTCAAAAGAAATCTTCTTTGTATTCAAGTAGCAGAGAATTCACGCTGAAGCCCGCCCATCGCCTCTATACAGGATGTGATTGGCCTGACCAGAATTAGGTTTTTCCAGCTCACAAGACAACAGAGAGTTGCTTGACTGACCTTAGTTATGAATTACGTTCCTTAAAGCTCACAGGCTTCCTCTGTTAAATTTGCCACACACCGCCACTGAAGTCAAGTCCAGTTTATTACACAGACTAATTGAAAATACAGTTCTCCATGACCCACGGTGCAATGCGGACACATACAACAAGTACACTTTAAAGGATAAGTAATATACAAAGTAACTTAAAATTTTTAAATGTATCTTTTTTTTAATCTCATTATCTACAGTATCTTAAGCTGTGCCACTCGAGTGTGAAGGAGAAAAAAGAGCTAAGATGATAATTTTGTTGATGCTAAGCACTAAAACTACACCTGACTGAACACACACACACACTCTATATTCTACAGGTATTCCTCGTAAACTTGACACACACACCCATCCATGAACGGAGTGCAAACAGTCTGTAATGGAGGCTTGCTGATGTACTGTTTAGGGAGCAGACAGGTGTTTCATGTCAGAGCTGTTGTTTACACCGTGACAGAGACGGCGCTCCCAGCTTCCTGCCTGTCCTGACCCAGCTGACTGCTGCAAGGTCACACAGAGAGGAACCGGAGGAGGGAGCCCTACCTGACTGCACATCAATCTTTATGTCAACAAGCATGTGCCTCGCAGTTTTTAGTGATCACAATTTCATTTTGGATGCTTTTATATAGACCTTACTGGTCCCCTAATACTGTATCTGAAGTCTCTTTTATATAGACCTTAGTGGTCCCCTTACACTGTATCTGAAGTCTCTTTCCCAGAATTCAGCCTTGTTGCAGAATTAAAGCCACTAGAGCCAGTCCCACAATGAGCTTTTTCTGAGTGAGCAATATTGCAATGAGCAATAAAGGCTGCAATGTTTTTTTGTATATTTGTTGCAATGAAGTTGCGGGGGAGACAGAGAAAATTGCAAAAAAAGGTAAAGGAAACTTGTTGTGGGGCGAATAAAACTACTCTGGGCTTAGTTTTCCTAGTAACCAAAAGGGCTCAAGATGCGGCAAATGTTGGTATAATATGAAAATGGCTGGTGGATTTAAGACCAAATAACAATTTATTATGAATCACATTTTTTATGTCTGTCAGTGGCTTGCTGATCTTTACATTGATATTTAGTTTCCTATCCTGTGCTGGGACACACATTCATTCAGTTTGATGAAGGACTTTTTAAGATAAGATAAGACAATTTGTTTATTAGTCCCCAGTGGGGAAATTACTGCACTACACTCTGTGTACACACTTTTGTTAGTACTCACACACAGACCTGAAATACACACACATGCTCAGGACCTATACATGCACTATATATGGAGAGATGTCAGAGTGGGGGGGCTGCCAGCTGAACCAGCGCCCTGAGCGGTTGGGGGAGGTACGGTGCCTTGCTCAAGGGCACCTGGCAGTGCCCAGGAGGTGAACCGGCATCTCTCCAGCCACCAATCCACGCTCCCAACTTTTTGGGTCCATACGGGGATTTGAACCAGTGACCCGCCGACTTTAACTTTTGGACTTTAACTCATCATTGACTTTAACTCATCATTGACTTATAATAACGAGCTTTGCTGTCCTGTTTAAGTCATCCTGTAGGTCTCATCTCCAGTTTTCCTGCATCCATGGTGTGTGTGTGTGTGTGTGTGTGTGTGTGTCTGTGTGTGTCTGTGTCGCGGGGGTAACTCCGCAGCCCCGCCCGACGTCAGAGTAAAAATCATTACAGCTTACATTGATGTTAAAGTGTATCCAGTTTGGCTGGACGGTCTGAAATGTGTTGCACATTTTTTTTTGGTTTTGTTGGTAAATGTTAATGTCCAAGTCACACACGTCTCATTAATCAAGGAAATCAATTAGGCGACGTCAACCTGTTCTCACTATACCGCTCAGTCATTGGCTCCCAGAGTCACATACTGGTACAGAGTCTGGCCCATGGGACTGCTGGGATTGGTTGAAGTAACGGGAAACTCCTGTTATCGGTCAAATTTGCGAAAAAAGTTGCAGTGATTTGTCAAAATTGCGAGTTGCACCAAAGTCCCGGTGATTGGTTGATTGGTTGATTGCGACACCTCGACATTGCAATATCACGGAGGGACTGAACAGTAGGCTACTGAATCGTGTGAGAGTTTGTTTGAAGTCCACATAGCAGCCCCTCAGTGGCTTTAACTTTTAAAGCTTAGCCATTATGACCATAAATAGTCCTAAAAGTAGGAGTTGAGATATTAGTCTCTGGTCCAAAGTGTTGGACAGACGGAGAGGAAACAAAAACGACGTAAAAACATCCTCATCGCATGAAAGCTGTTTCTTGTTACTTTAACTTCTCACCTCTGACCATTTTAAAAGTAGGGGCTGAGTGTTGGAGGTCGGTGATTAAGTGAAAGCGGCAGAGTGAATAATGCCACAAGACCCAGAAACATCAGGACAAGAGAAACAATGTCACTTCTTCCTAATTGTTTCCTTGATGCTGCCTTTAGAAGGAAACGGCCGGCCACAGCTGAAATGTGTTGCCGTAAATCACATTCATTCATGTATGGTCAAACAGTGATTCATGGGAGAGGGGAGTTCCACTTTGTTGCTCTCGGTCACTCTTTTTAATCCTCAGAAGATTTCAGTGTAGAGTCCTCCTCTCTGCTGGATGTCAATCATGTTTCTACATTTCACCTCTCTTTAGATTCCGGAATTAAACTTTCTAAACTTTGACTGAAATAAAACTCAGAGGAGAACTTAGAAGAACAAGACAAGAGCTTTGTTTTCTTATTTCAGAGATCACATTCTGGGAATTTAGTCTTTCCTCTGGGTCTCACAGGCAGATGTAGGGTACCCCCCCCCCCCCCCCACCAACAATCAGAAGTTGAAAGATCTGGTTCTTTCCAGGTAAATCAGTTAAAGGTCGCATGGCATGAACATGTCACTTTATGAGGTTTTTAACATTGATATGCGCTCCCCCAGCCTGCCTACAGTCCCCCAGTGGCTAGAAATGGCAACAGGTGTTAAAATGAAAGCTCAGATGGGCCGATCTGGAATGTGGAATAAAGACTAGATCATCTTTGCCATTTGACGCTTTTGGGAAACAATGTTCTGAAATGTTGGCAATGGCAATTTATTTATACACTACCTTGCAATACACATAAACTCAAAGGACTTCACATTAAAAGACAAAATATTTAAAATATAACCGTAAAATGAGTTTATTAAGTTTATTGTGATATGCACCTCAGTACTTAGTACCACAGCAATGAAGTAGCATTTAAAAACTATAAAAACATCCAGAATATCCAAGCACAGTAGACACAGTATAACAGGTATTTGAATCATCATGGCACATGATTCTGTTTTTTTCAAATTGCAAATATTTATGAATAAAGGACATTTGATTTTAAACCGCTGCTAGTTGTATCCATTAGCAACCATTTCAGTGTCTGTCTCTGTCAATTGCTTTGCTGTTGTCTCAGACAGACAAACACACACACACACACACACACAGACACACACATAGACATAGTGTATGCAGTGGTTATGCCACATGACTTTCATGTGGGAGACCCGGATTCAATTTCCAAAACAATATCTCACCAGCTAGCGCTAAAAAGGCATTTAACCACGTTATGATCATTTATTATTCCGAACGTTTTTTGGTTGTCCGTATCTTCTGCAGACTTTCAGTTATTAAAACCATTCAACTTTTAAAATCTAGCTCTAGCTCCTTATGGTGTATTGGTGTTATTCAACTTAATTAAAACCATTCCTTCTTTTTTCAACTATTCTTACTACTTCAACATCTTCTTACCGATTTAAGCTATTTATCCATTTTAGCTTGAGAATTTCAATTTCTTTTTTTCTTTTTTTTTTGCACCATTTTGGACATTATTGTTGTTATTCAACTTAATTAAAACCATTCCTATATGTTCAACTATTCTTACAACTTTTACTAATTTAAGATATTTAGCCAGGTTAGCTTTAGCAGTTCAGCTATTCAGCATTTCAGCGGTAAAGGAGTTGGCTAAGTCTAATGCTAGCAATGCTAAACCGACATCACAACCAAACGTCAGTGATCGGTTATGGCAGATCTAGAGTGGCTCTGGGCAGATCCAATAGTTTTAAACTTCAACAGAGTACCCGCCTTCAAGGAAGTTAACAATGATCAATGGAGGGTGGCCAGACTCTCTGGACTAATGACATAGACCATAGTCTGGTAGGACCAGGCTAATGTACCAGGGTCTGGTAGGACAGGCTCTTGGACCAGAGTCTGGTAGGACCAGGCTAATGTACCAGGGTCTGGTAGGACAGGCTTATGAACCAGAGTCTGGCAGGACCAGGCTAATGGACCAGAGTCTGGTAAGACTAGGCTAATGGACCGCAGTCTGGTAGAACCAGGCTAATGGACCAGAGTCTGGTAGGACCAGAGTCTGGTAAGACTAGGCTAATGGACCAGAGTCTGGTAAGACTAGGCTAATGGACCAGAGTCTGGTAGGACCAGGCTGACGGACCTGTTTTGGTACCGTACTGAACATGCTCATATATGATGTAATCTACCTCCAGTAGCGGCCATATTGTGTTATTTTTTATTTGGAAAATAATAATTGAACCATGTAGAAAGTAGTTCCATCTTCTCCCTCTGAAGTAAAATCCACCCTACAGAAAATTTTAAAGCCCAATCTGAGCCCAACTTTCAAAGTGATTGTGATCTCCTATTACTCATAAACACTTAATCTAATGATACAGCTCTTCTGGTTTTAGACCAGTCCGATTACTGGCAGCCTGCTTCACAAGGGAACTTGGCCTCCTGCTTGAAGGTGCTGCCCTGCGAGTGACCTCTTCCCTCTGCAGACCGTCAAACATGTAATCCTGGATTAGACCCTGCTATCATCCAGAGCTCAGAGGGACTAAACACCACACAGCAGGAGACCTCATCTCCTAATTTACTGCCCACTAATGCCGAACCCACCACAAACAGGTCGGGTCATGAAATTTAATTTTGGAAAGGAGGCTCTGAGTTCTTTGAGAGGGATTTCTTGCTTGAAGGTTTGTAACACCGACTAAAATTTGACTCATGTAGAAGATTTAAGATATTTGAGTTGAAGTCTGAGAACAAGGACTTGAAGGTTCAAAAACAGCTTCCTCCGCACTGCTGTGGGACTATTGAACAATGAAACCCACTAACACGGACCAGTCAATCTGACTAGCTAGTCTCGTTTTGTTTAAAAATAATCGAACGTCAACAAGGAGTAACGTCACCACACATCCCTTAGAGCACCTTATGAAGTATTACTCCCGAGACACGAACATGCGTTTCCTTGGGGAAAGTCTGAAACTTTTCCCCTTTAACTTCTTCTGGGACACCATCTATGCTCCCCCAGCATGAAAGCCCTGTGTTTTAGGACCCAACCGTCCACCACGACCTCCTTTCTACGCGGATCATCACCCTCTTTCACAGCAGCAGTTCATACAGCAATAAATACGTGGAATACATACAAATTACAGTTCTGACGATGGACATGGAGGAGTTTTCTTACAGGATTCAATCTGCTTTTGGCCTTCCACCAGGTTTTGGGGACATGGCTGCAGGGATTTGCTCCCATTCAGCCACACCAGCATCAATAAGGTCTGGCTTTTAGTCAGTGTTCCAGTTCATCCTAAAGGTGTTGGATTGGGTGTTGGCTTGGGTGGGGAGGGGGGAGGGGGGAGGGGGTGGGTATTGTCATGTTGAAACAGGAAAGAAACGGACAAACTGTTGATAGCTGGAAGACAAAGTGTCCAAAACGTCAATTCAAAATTCACGCTGTAGCATTAAAGGATCTGTCTTTTATTTGATTTTATATTTTAGCTAGGTAACTGATTTTACACATACTAGCCAGTGTACAGGTCTCAGGGAGTTCTACTGCATTTGTGAACAAATTGAATAATGTATTTTGTGGCTCTGGAGGAAGCTATTTGAAGAAAAGGCTACAGTGACTGCCCTCTTCCCCCTTTTCACCATCTCTATTGACAGTTCGTCAAATGCTTAAATGCAGAGTTGTAAGCTGGAAATCAGGCCTACCAGCTAACATTTAGGGATTTTCACTTCTCGAACTACAGTGTCCGCAGTCAAGTTTATTGTTATGGGTAACGTGGGCGGCAGGTTTTTGTCAAGGCAGAAGAACGGTGGGATGATGGTATTTCTAGTTCTGCTGCATCAATTTTGATCCTTATGGTTTTAAACTGTCCATTTAGAGTCTGACAGTGTAATAGAAGGGCAAAGATTAATCAGTGAAGTACTCTTTTAAGATTTCTCTTAATTGGAACAAAGGGACTTGGACTAAACTTGGCAGTTTCTCATATTAAAAAAAAGGTGGTTGTAAATTTGAAAAAAAAACAACGTATACCCTTAGGTAGAGCTAACAGCCATTATGATGTGATGCCTGAAGAAAGAAAGAGATGAAAAGTCCAGTGCATGTTGCTAGAACGTAATCCAACCAATTCCTGCACAGGACCCTAAAACATAAGGGTTTATGAGTAAGAAACCTATTGTAATCAAATATAACTGCATGTTTTCCCCCTTGGAGAACATTCCATCAATGAATTCCCAACATTTTTCTCAGTATTGTGACTGCTTGTAAAAACAAACCTCATCACGTCACCTTAGACCCTCTCCATGTCATGTGACCTCGGCTCTTTGTTTCTCATTTGGGGCCTCGGCACTCTGTTATGGTAATGAGGTGTTGTTCTCCAGCGGCCCCTCGGGGCGTCGTCTCCATTTCATTAACGTGACAGATGCATGGACAGCCGCTTGGGTTAATGACTCGCCACCTGACTTCACGGCGCAGGATCTAATTATGTACCCTACTGAGTCGGAGGGAACCAAGTCAGTCAGCAAAGGTTGAGAGGAAAGGTTGTAAGGTAGGAAGGTTAATGAGGGAGCTGTGTGCTGATGACAAGGCATCACTGTCGTAGATTGTGCGGAAATATGTAGATTGTGCGGAAATATGGCCGCAGTGTCTGTGACTTTTGGCTGATTGCTTGCCAAAGCTTTGTTGTTTGGTCATTTTGAGCCAAAATGTCTTAATATAGTCAAGAAGCCCATATAGTGTGGTTGGTTGGTACACATGATAGGGCAGGTAAATGCGCCCCTAAAGATCCCCTTCTGTGGGGCACCCTTGTGACTTATGGGTTAAGGCTCTGACCAGAAACCCCGGCGTCCCTGATTCCAGGCCAGCTGGGGCCAAACATTCTCATTATCAACTTGTCAAATACTGGTCACTGGACGCTTGGTCAGGACCATGGATGTATAACAAGAACTGGATAGAGTGTTCGAGGTTGAGCCTCCGTTCATTCTTATGACCGCTGTTCGGTGACGCCGTCAAGCCAAGAATTACCCAGATGATCGGTGCCCCTTGGCGTACTTTTTCATTGTGAAGTGTAAAACCACTCAGTTATGGTTATGAAGCGATCGTGGGTGGGGTTAAAAGATGTACGTTTAAGTGAAAGTGAAGTGAGATCCGGTTTCTGAATGTTGTCTGCCTTCAGTCTCCGGGAGAGCTGTTCAACATCTGCACGGCTTCCTACGTCACTAGCCGAGACGAGGGAGCTGAGTGTAGTATATGCTAGCGCTACTATGCTAGCTTGTGTTCAATGGCAAAACACTGGTACAACAGACACTAGTTACACCATAACCTCCAAAAGAATTACTTCTTGTCCCTGTTGTGCCGGTATTCCACAAGTGTCCCTCGTTTAGAAGAAGTCTCCCAGCTGATCCTGCTTTGTACTGAGCAAACCTGGAGAAAGAGTTATCTAGCTGATGTGATCTTACTGAGCTACTGAGCATGTGCAGCTCCCAACAAAGATAGAAGTGAGATGCCTCACTCTAGACATAAAACAGACCTCAACACACAGGGTGAAAACAGGATCTGCAGCAATGTGCACAACAAACATTTGGTGTTTTTAGAAATTGAAACCATCAAAACCTATTCTGGTACAACCTCAAAATACAATTATGAACCTTAAAATTAGCATAATCTGGGTGCTTTAAAAAGGTGATTGATTTGTCTGAAGAAATAATTCCTCAGGCCTTAGTAAATAAAAACATGGCAAACGAGGTCACTTGTGTAGTTGTTTCACTGGAACAGAGCCTCTGGCTGTTTCCAGCTGCTGGATAGTTGTAACGTATGCGTCACTGTTTTGGTTTTGTTTGGCAGCCGCTCAATGAAACCTCAGAGATGACCTGATGTCGGGCAGTAAAGGAAATCCAACCAGTAGTAACACAGTGACAGCTAAACTATTAAACCCATTAAGGACCAACCTACTAATAAACCTGTCAGTTCTGGAATTTAAGAGCTCTGTAAACCTTGTTCAACCTTTCAGGGCACCAAAGCTGTAATCTGTAGAGTCAACTTTAACTGAGATGTATTTCATGACTGTTGAGCGAATATAACCTGTATTCAGGGTGCAATTTGTGAAAAAACCAGAGGGTGGGGGCACATTTTTTGATCATGCACAACATAATAAAACATGCAAGAATTAACACCCCCTTGCCACACCAACATGGATATAGTGCCGCTCCAGTCATTGATTTCATTCATTCAATCCTCTTGGCCTCCTTGGGAGCATAGGGCGTCCACCATGGATCCTCACCTCACTCTCCTCTGCGCTAAGGTCTTGTCTTCTAGCCAGGAGGTCCCCGTCTTGGTCAGTTCATCAAGTGTGGACAGCTTCCAGTTGGATTTAGGTCTCCCTTGCTTCCTGTTGCCTCGGGAAACATAGTCCAGAGCCTGTCTTGCTATGTTCCTCGGATCCTTCCTGTATGAGCGATTCATCCCCACTTGTTGATTTCAATGTGGATTTTCATGATTAAATATGCACTTTGATATTCAATGGCAAACACAGCAATTTCATGTCTGAGAGCGAAGTTCACTTTGCAGTGAAAACTACAATTTCCCCCAGGAAACACTTGTTTGTTCCTCTGGAACTTTTCTGGCTCAACACCACTACCATGGACCCTGAAAGGACCGTCATCTGGCGGGACTTTACCTGGCTCACAGTCCCCTGTTGGCGGCTAAAAAACTTGTGCTGTTTGCCAGAGCCGCTGCTCTAATTTTGTCGTTATATGGCAGTATAGTCCGTTTACATTACGGCGTAAGTAGCGCTTAGTTTAATACTTCTTAGGTCTATAATATTCAATTCCATTCAAATTCATATACATAGCGCCAAATCCCAAGAACAGTTATCTCACAGCGCTTTTCATAAAGAGCAGGTCTAGACCGTACTCTGGGATGTTATCTACAGAAACCCAACAATTCCCACCAAGAGCAAGCACTAGGCCACAGAGGCAAGGAAACACTTCCTTTTAAGAGGCAGAAACCTCGAGCAAAACCATGGCTTGGGGGGAGGGGCATCTGCCAGAAATGTACAGAGACAGAGAAGAGACAGACAGGCTGAGACAGAGAGAGACATGGGGAATTGTAGCCGAGGGTGTCGAGCAGGAACATAAAGGCAGCAGGTGACTCCAACCACAGATCCAGACTCCACAGCTCCAGTGATGGGAGGAGAAAGGAAAGGGGCGAGAGAGCACAAGACTACGGGGGGCGAGAGAGCACAAGACTCTGGGAAAGGGAAGAAGTTGAGTTAGTAACATGAATTTATGGGATGATAATACATATGGTCTATTGGTGAAGTAGAATTGATCACTTTGAGGGGCCGACATTTTGGCCCCACAGGGGATACAAATCCTTCAGCAGAGGCAGGGATGTGTAGATTAGAAAGGGGGAAATCCCTCGCGTCCCCCCGGCAAATCACACCCTGTCTGCATTTGTTTTTGTATTGCTAAAGAATAGCTTTTTATTGACTTTGGAAGTACACTTTAAAAAAAATTACAAGTTGCACAAAATAAGGCTGCAAGACTGGTTCTTGGTTGTTCTTCGAGAACTAGGGTTGCAGAGATGCATGAACGTCTTGCTTGGTTGGAGGTCAAGCATAGACTATCTGTTAATATGTTGGTATATTATCATGGAATTATTAATACTGGGATTCCTAAATTTCTTTATGATAATATAACTTATTGCTCAGATATGCATTCACATTATACAAGAGGGGTGAATAGTCAACAGATTACTTTACCACTACCTAAATCTGACTGTTGTTTGTGAATTTATATATAATATATTTGTGAGTAATTTTGGTTGTATTTATTGTCTTTCGGATGTATTGTTTGGACCCCAGGAAGATTAGCTGTCGTCTCGGCGTCAGCTAATGGGGATCCTTTGAAATAAACAAAATAAACAAACTTTACAATTTATTCGTGGAAAACGAACACTTCATAGCGACACCGACAGATGACATTTTAAATATAAGATGTTGTACTTGCAGCAGTAAATGGGGTTGATTCAGCAGAAATTTAGATTTAAATAATTTGGAGAAATTATTGAAGCAGAAATTTGGATTTAAATATACAGACGGCATACGCTATGACAGATAATCTGCCATCAATGCACCATAGAAATGATTTTAATTACTGTCTTTTTCTCTCTCTCTCTTGCAGCTGGAGGTTATGCATACAGGAACCAACGCAAGTTCTCAGAAGACATCGACTGGTCGTACGCAGGTGAGTCACGCCCATCTTCACACCTAGGGCAGTAAAACGCTCTGCCAGCTACACACTACTCACTCTGTGTGTACTTCACCTGCGTGTTTACAAGACTGCAACAATATTCTGTAGGGCTGGCCGATGGGGAGTAAATCAAATATAACAATATTCTTGACCAAATACCTTGATGTTGATATTGCGGCAATATTCTAGAGTTGACACATTGGTCCTTCAACAAAATATCTATAAATAGTATAAAGGGAATTTGGCACTCTTATATTTCGTCACCTTAACTACTGCCACAAGAGGGCGAAGCCACTATAAATGTGAATATAGGAACAAACAACTTATGTGGGTGGTTGTCAGGTAAAGACAGTCCCCTAAAAACGCTCTGCCAGCCACACGTCTTCCCCTGTAGGTAGTTCACCTGCATGCTTACAAGACTGGATAAATCTCCTGTGAGTCATCAGGTCAGGAGGTTTCAGTGACTTACTGTAGCTGTGTTTATCTTGATGCTGTTCTGAGTGACACTTTGCTTTTTTTTCACTGGTATGAACGTTGGATTGTCTCACTGTCTTGTTTCTTTTCTTTTGACCTTTCTGCTACATTCTACATTCTGAAATAAAACTCTACAGCC
>NC_048414.1:1999030-2000698 GCF_013103735.1 Etheostoma cragini | reverse complement strand
TATATGTGTGTATGTGTATATATGTGTGTCTGTGTGTGTTCTGTATGTGTCTGTGTGTGTTTGTATGTGTGTCTCTGTGTCTGTGTGTGTGTGTGTGTGTGTGTGTGTGTTCTCGATCTCCATTGACATGCTAATATCCGTCCTGACCCAGAAGCCTGTCTGACCTGGTTCTGGGTCTTTGTCCTCTGGTGGAAGAAGCTCTGAACAGCCAATCAGAGCGAGGACAGACAGAGTAATGTGAGCCTGCTAACAGACAGCGCAGCAGCTGGCCAAAACATCACGACAACACATAATTAGCAAGAACTAGCAAAACATCTGCAATGTTACTGAGACCGTTCATCACGCTGAACATCTGGGGTGTTTCCTGCTCGACAAATCAAAATCAAAAAGCAATTAAAGGCTTTTAAAAATCAAATATAAACTGTTATACTTGGGTAAGGCAAGTTTGCTGGTGGTGCATTTAATAAAAGATAATTGATTATTTTTTTTTCACAGCAACTCAAGCTTTAAAGTTGCATTGAGAAACAAATAAAGCTTGAACAGTCATGAACAGAACATCATTAATAATCAAGCGGTGAATCAGTTACAGACAGTTTGAGGATGGTTATTAGTCTTGAATGAAGCCAGAGCGGCTGTAGCCATGGCTCTTATTATCCTTGTGAGTAAAACCCATAATCTAGACATCCTATCCCAACCGTACTGTAGTGGGAAAATGTTTGTACTCGTTGACATCTGGCTGGGAACGGGTTTTAATAAGCAAGTTATAATAATTATGTCAATCATGCCGGGATCAGCCGTCAGGTCGTAGCTGCACGTCAGGCGGTGGATGTGTCGGAGCTGAACAGTGGATCACCTGGAGGCTCAATCACGGATTACGATGAAAAGGATTTGATCTTTTTTTTTTTTTTTACTCCAAATTAAAGGATAAAATAAATGACTTTCAAAAGCCCAGCAGAAGGACATAATACATTGTTTTACATACATACAACCTCCCATTGTTTGAACATAAATCTTTGTTATGATCTGATTAAGTTCTGCTTGAGGTTAACCTTCGTGTTGTCTTCCCGTCAAAATTGAAGATCAACACTTTTATTTTTTAACTTTATCTTACAACTTTGTCCTTTCTCTTCAAAGTTTGTCACGTTTTTTGATGTTTTCAACACTACATAAAACACTAACTTATTAACTTTAGTCTACAGTTATTTCTGCAATTTATGGTCAATAAACCTCATTATTATACCTATATGAAATTATACCTAATGTTTGAGTTAGAAAAGCAGAAATTAGGAATTATTGAGACTAAAATTAAAGGAATGGATGTTGATGATAATCACAGACTGGAATATGTCAACTTTTACTCAATACTATTTCAAAAACACCAGTTTATTTTACAATGCTATAAAATTGAATAAGATGCCCCAAAATTAATGAAAGTAGAGATGTGTACTTGCCAAAGAGCGTTGTGTGGAATCAATCATGTTATTTTGGGGAATTAAAAAGAACACTGATATAGGACAACATGAGGACAACATGAGGACAACATGAGGACAACATGGGGGGTTATTTTGGGGAATTAAAAAGAACATTGATTAACAGGGACGTTGTAGAGCGTCCTCTGGGGGACAGACTATGCAACGCCATCACTAACAGGGACGTTGTAGAGCGTCC
>NC_048414.1:1984050-1998930 GCF_013103735.1 Etheostoma cragini | reverse complement strand
CCTCTGGTGGACAGACTATGTAACGCCATCACTAACAGGGACGTTGTAGAGCGTCCTCTGGTGGACAGACTATGCAAAGTCAAGATCTTGCAAATAAAACTAGAGTTCTCACAAAACAAAGTCAAGATCTCACAAAAGTGTTGGACCCAGTAGGCCTACATGTTTTTTGAATTTTCATTTAAGTTAGTTTTTTCTCCGTACTGCTATGTAGTGAAAATAGGACAAGGAGTCATAAATCCAAAACTATATAGTTTTTAATGAAAGAAAAATCTATACAAATATATAAACATCCAAACAAATGCATACACACATAGTAACAACAGAACACATGTCACACATTTAAGACCCCGAAAGGTATAATGTACCATTTTAGTTCAGACCATCCCGTAAAATTTTTTGTGTTGTGGTTTTATAATGTAGCGAAATACAATACTTCACTCAAAATGTAATCAAGTACATTTTAGATTTTAAAAACTACTTGAAAAATACAACATACACAGCAAAACTACTCAATACAGTAACATGAGCAAATGTACTTTGTTACGTTCCACCTGTGGGGGTGGGGATACCTCATTGAAACACACAGTCCCTGATTAAACCATCGGTGTGGAAGGGGAATTACAGAAATGAAACGTGTAATATATTTAGTAGCATACAAACACACTTGTCTGAAGTGATATTACTCTATTCATTTAGACTGGAGCGCAGCTACTTCTGCTGCTTCTGCACCAGAAACATCTTCCAGTGTGTCTCGTCTCCTAAACCAGGATGTTGTGGTCCACTGAGGGAAGACTTTAACTCTGAGCAGATGTGGACCAATCCACATGTTAGTCCTCCGTCACACAGCAGGATGCGGGATGGACGAGCACAACCTCACATGTTGCTCACACTCATTTTGCAATGAAAGTGAATCAAAACGTTTGAGGCTGGCGGCCCACAGCTCACTCGCCCCGTGTTGGCTGAGTCCTGCAGCGGCCCGGGTTCGAATCCAGCCTACGGCCCTTTGATGCGTGTCCTCCCCCTTCTGTCTTCCCCCTTCACAACTGTCTCTCTATCTAATAAAGAGAAAAAACAACAAAAATAATCTTTAAAAAAATGCTTGAGGCTGTAAATCAGTTGGACATGAAATGGGCTGCTGAATTAGACTTATTTGGTGTGGCCTGAGTTGCAGCTGACACACACACACACACACACACACACACACACACACACACACACACAAATGAGTGAATGACCTCCTCTGTGAGGGATGATTTGTTTTTAGCCGTAACACTTTCCGTACTGTATTTATGCCATCCATCATGTCAGCGTGCGCTTTGTGTTTGAAAGCGAAGAGGAAACCTGACGCTGAACTCTTTCTTTTGAGCTGCAGTTGTTAGCAGAACGCTGCCGGCTGTATTTGAGAAAACGTCTGCTTGAACATTGAAAAATCTTGGCTTTTAACCTCATGAGAGGTGTAATAGAGGATAAAATACGTGAGCTGAGATTAAAGCCAGAGTGCAGCAGAAGAGCTGCAGGTTATTAGCTCGTTAGCTCACAGAGCAGCACACCTGGATGGAAGACCTCACTGCAGAATCAGTTAGTCGTCTAATTAAAGGAGAATATCATCAACACGTTCATGTAATATATTTTTAGTTTAGTATTGGCCGTCATCTTTTTACAGTTTTAGTAGTTCTTATTGTTCAAAACCAAATATGCATTTATAGTGAAAATAAAAATTGCTATTATAATTAATTGAATTGAAATGTTATAAACTCCCAACACAAAGCTTTCTTTAAATGCTTTAAGTAATTCTTTAATAAAGTAGATACCCAACATAATACCCAGTAAAAGAGAGTCAGATGATGTGGGCGGGGCATTAAAGGTCCCATGACCCATGTTTTTTTTTGGATACATACCTTAGTGGTCCCCTAATACTGTATCTGAAGTCTCTTTTATAATAGACCTTAGTGGTCCCCTAATACTGTATCTGAAGTCTCTTTTATATAGACCTTAGTGGTCCCCTAATACTGTATCTGAAGTCTCTTTTATATAGACCTTAGTGGTCCCCTAATACTGTATCTGAAGTCTCTTTTATACAGGCCAACTGCCATGTTTTGCTCATTTGAAAGCCATGATGTCACTCTCTCATGGATGGGCCAAATTGTCTGGGCGGACAAAGCAGAGAAAGGGGAGGTAACCTTGCCCCTTATGATGTCACAAGAAGATATCGGATCGGCCCATCTGAGCTTTCATTTTCTCAAAAGCAGAGCAGGATACCCAGGGCTCGGTTTACACCTATCACTATTTCTAGCCACTGGGTGAACACATATTAATGTTATAAAACCTTTGTCTTCTAGCTTTAGTTTTCTGACTCTGTGGGTGTGTTTTTCTTTAAAGCCTCACCATAAAATCTTCTGATGTTGGGGGGTACAATACCAGCTTAATCTGAACCCTTGTTTCTGTCTAACCCTTCAGGAACTTTAAATCAAAACAACTGGGCCAAGAAGTTTCCGTCCTGCAGCAACGCCAAGCAGTCTCCGATCAACATCGAGGAGAACCTGGCCCAGGTGAAGCTGCAGTACCAGAAACTGAGGTTCGACGGCTGGGAGAGCCTGATGAGCGACGGGACGACCATCAAGAACGACGGCAAGACGGGTAAGAACCAGAGCTGCGTGATACGAGGAGAAATATCTGAATGCGATTATTTTGACTGATATCGCGTTTGCGATGTGATTTCACGGTATCACTTTCATTCGAATATTATTAAAATGAAAAGAAATCAAAATGATGAAAGATGATGAATCTTTGTCTGATTGTCTGTAGGAGACTTTGTGTAGGAACATGATACGTAGTTCAGATCGTTTGAGACATGTTCTGCCTTCAACAAAACACAAATATTGGGCCCCCTTGTGCATTAGATGAAGTTCAAAATATGATTTTGAAACTGTATATAATCATAATATGAGAAGAACAAAATCTACAGATTCTGGAGTGGAAGTAATATTTTAAAAAGTGCTTTCCAACTCGTCCTACTGCCACAGAGCCTAGAATCAGTCTTTAAAGATAGAATAAGTGTTGTGATATTAAAGCATCGACAGCCATTTCTAAAGCAGTTTTTTTATTAAGTGACTATGTGAGCTTAAAAGTTGTTTCCTTATTTCCTTCCTCCCTCTTTCGTCTCTCCTTCACTCCCGTCTTAAAGTGCCGACCTTCAGTAATTCTCATGACGGTTTCTCCCAGACAGATAATGAGCGATGGGGCCTTTTCTTCATCCAGTGGTGTCCTATTGTAAAGGATACAGTTACCATTTTGTCATCTGACAGGATTGAGAACCTTTATACATTTACTCTCTCTAAGTGGTGTGACACACAATAACGTTCAGTGCGCTTTCAAGGTGATTGTTAAGTGAAATTGTAGACTAGAGGGATCCCCGTCCCGCCTTTCCAGACGCTTCCAGACAGACGAGTCCGGTGCTTCTTAGCAACGGGACTCTCCGCGACATAAGAAGCACTCTGTTGTAGTTGTTGTTTGGCCGCCAGCTGCACCAAAGGCTTTCATTAACGAAGATGTTTGGTGGACAAGCTGAGCACAATTCAGGCCGACAGCACTTTAACTTGTTTTTATCAGCCCACAAATGGGCCCAGAGAAGGTTCAAGGCACAGACTGCAAACCAGTTCTGAAGAAAAAAGACAGAAAGTTCCTCTACACACTAAGTCAGCTCTGCATTAGTTCATTTGGTCGCTCGATGTTTCGGTTCCGAGGACCTTCCTCAAGACGTGTAACAGTAAAGTGAAACAGTGCTTACATGGAATTCAAGATCACCAGTGTTGGAATTCAAGTACATTTACTCCAGTACTGTACTTAAGTACAAATATTGAGGTACTTGTACTTGAGTCTTTTATTTTCATGAGAGAAATATTTTTTTAAGATTATTTTTTTTTGGCTTTTCTCTCTATTATAGTGACAGTAGATAGACGATAAAGGGGGAGAGAGATGGGGGGATGACACACAGTGAAGGGCCGCAGGCCGGATTCGAACCCGGGCCCCAACATGGGAAAACCGCTCTTACTGGGTGTGCTAGGGGCCGCCCTAAGAGATGTTGTAGTTTTTACGTCACTACTCTACACCTGCAATTTTTGCAGACAAAAGACATGTAGTTTATGAAATCTGATGTTTTTATTATGAATGAAACTAGCCAACAATATAACGGCCTACGAGTCCAACTGGGACTTACAAACCATCAAACACACACCTGTTTGGATACTTTACACTTTCTAAAATGGAAGGATTTTTCTTTTACTTTTAATACTACATTTTCCTGATGATATTTAGACTTTTACTTCAGTTACATTTTTAATGCAGGACTTGTACCTGTTGAATTTAACAGTGTGGTACTTTTTACGTAAGGAAAAGATCTGAATACTTCTCTCCCCCCACTGATGATTACATGATGATCCACACTAGTGTTGGAGTCGGGTCCGTGATCAAACACCGACGGAAAACTCGGAACACCAAAACATCTCTGATTAAACCAAAGCATTTTATAAAACTCAATGGTACAAACACAAGACATAACTCAGGTATATAATACACAGCTGCCCTTCTTTTGCCCTTCTTCAGGTCCCAGGTCGAGACCATGGCCTATCCAAAGAGACTAGATGTCCTTTTTCAGCTAAGGTAGAATGACCGGTCAAGAAACTTGACACACGAGGGGCATATTCAGACATACCTAAGAGCTCCAACTGTTTGCCTGAGGTCCATTAATTGTTATGTTTAAGATTAAACTGGTTTCCAAACAAGGGTTGGTTTTCTTCTGGGGGGGCTGAATATAAAGAAGTGGATTACTGAGTGTATGCACACAGAGCTTTGGTCACTCTGGAACTCTGTTCATTGTGAAGACTGTTCTTGTCATTTGATTGTTCTGTGCAGACCCTTTTACCGAATACCTTGAACCGTTAACTCAGTTTGCAGCCTGTCTTTATTTTGTTTCAACAAGGTCTCGTCTCCAACACAAAATTCCCCCTTCGCTGTTACAAGAAACTTCCACAACACTCTTTATCTTCCAACAAACATGCAAAATGCAACAGTGGAATCCAAAGCTAGTCTACATTTTAAACCACTGCAACCATGTAAACCTAGTCTGTTTCAAATAGTTTCCTCTTATTTCTCTGTATATTTAAAAAAACATGCAAACTGCCATCCATGCTTGCTCTCTCAAAGCTTTGGGGCTACTTGACAACATAATTAAGATCTCAGTTTGAGTAGAGAAGGTGATGGTTGGTGCGTATGGATCTGTTAATGCCTTTTCATACGGGACAAACAACCTTTTCAACAGGAGTGATTCAGCACCAAGTTGGGTCAATATTTGCTCTTCCTCGGTGGGAAATTAGATTTTAATGAAAAAATAATACAACATAAGACACAATAGAGCCCGACCGATAAAGGATTTTTAAGCCCGATACCGATACAAATATAATTTTTTTTTAATCCGATACGTCGATAGATCAGCCGGTATATATAGTTTTTAAAAAGCGTTACAAAACATAAACAAATTTACCTAACATTAGTTATTTGTAGTTATTTATAAGTTCTCACTAAAATAATATAATAATTTGTTTTTTTGTCACAACAGAACATTCAAATATATTAAGGTTTCGTTGAATAAAGTGTATAAAAATACAAACTTAAGATCTGAAACTTAAAGTCCTTTGAACAAAAACAAAATAACAAAAAATAAATAATCAGTGTTGCTAACAGGGACGTTGTAGAGCGTCCTCTGGTGGACAGACTATGCAACGCCATCACTAGCAGGGACGTTGTAGAGCGTCCTCTGGTGGACAGACTATGCAACGCCATCACTAACAGGGACGTTGTAGAGCGTCCTCTGGTGGACAGACTATGCGACACCTACTCTCATAACATGGTTGTCCGTCCGTTTATATTTTGTTAATATTCGTTTATCACAATCATTTATTTGTCATTGTAAATGATTCTGATGAATGAATATTTAAAAAAAGAACTTTCCAGCAAAGAGTCTTTAATTCTTGTTTGAGGTATCTTCGCCCGGTCTTCCTTCCAAAAGTCTTCCAGTTCTTTGAGGTTTCTGGGCTGTCTGTCACGCACTGCTCCTTTAAGGTCTAAAGGTTTGTCCATAGATTTTCAATTATTTTGAGGTCAGGAGATTGTGAAGGCCATTGCAAAACCTTCAGTTTACACCTCTTGATGTAATCCACAGTGGATTTTGAGCTGTGTTTAGGATCATTATCCATTTTTAGAAGCAGTCCTCTGTTTAACTTCAGCTTTTTCACAGATGGCATCAAGTTAGCGTCCAAAATTTGCTGAAAGTGTATTGAATCCATTTTTTCCTTCTACTCAAAAATGTTGAAATGTTTCCTGTGCCACTGGCTGCTAAAGAACCCCAAAGCATGATTGCCCCCCCCATGCTTAACAGTTGGACAGAGGTTCTTTTCATTAAATTTCGTGCCCTTTCTTCTCCAAACGTACCTTTGGTCATTCCGGCCAAAAAGTTCTACTTTAACCTCATTGGTCCACCGAGATGGGAGGAGGCCTCGGGGAAGATTTGGGAACAATCCATGAAGCTGTCAGGTCTCAGCTTTCCAAAGGGGGCGGTAAATGCTAGAAACTCTGCAGGGTGCTTAATCTTTTGCAGGCGCCATTTTTTTGTTTTCTGTTATTATGAAAGCGTAAATGATGGAAATAAAGTCAAACTTTTTGTGACAAAATATACGAATGTCTAATCTGTCATTTGATGCCTTTTGGAAATGTTTCCATCTTTTATTGGCTTCTTTATGCACATTTATACAGATTTTTACCTGGGGTGCCCAAACATTCGAGCCCCACTGTATGCAGTCCATACCTTCAAGACCACACCTAAGCTGTAGGTGGCAGTGTTACAAGAAGCTCCAGCCCCCGTTAGCCAATCAGAAAAATCACATGTCTCTAACCATGTACGTGCGTAAACAGGGCCTCAGATCAACGCAGTGGAATGAATTCCAACCTAAAAGTCCGTAAAGTATCAACAACTTTAAGCAATTCAAGGTTTCTGCAAAGACTGAATTTCTGCACCGCGCTCACATGAAAAATATATCATCTGCGCAAGACAATAGTTTTATGCTGGTTTGATTTTGGAGTATGTGGGCGGAGATGTACATTGTAGTACAGAAGATGAAAGGACTGAGAAATGCTCCACCTTTATTAGACCATCAAAGAAGGTTTCGACCCTCGAGGCGATCCATTGTCCGGTCAAACAAAGGCCGACCTGAAGAAGATCCCCTTGTTGATTAAATCATTGTTTGATGGTGTTAGCGGAGCATTGTGTGGTTTGCGAGCTCTTATCTTTTGATCTTCTGTACGTTTAAAATCCATTATTTTGAGGTCGGTCTGTGTTTCCTTCAAAGCTTTAAAAGCAGAAGACAGATCAGTGATCTCGGTGGTAAGGTTCGTTCGCACGTGATGATTGATTTCTTTCTGTTGTCCTCATGACTTTTTGGGCTTTTTCCTTGGCCCTGGCTCCACCCTTCCACCAAGTTTCCTGGAAGTTTGGCCAGCAGTTCTTCCGTTAGCCTGCTGACAGTCAGACAAACAAACCGCATAACCTCCTATGGGTCACACGTCTAATTACTCTTGTGATTGCTGTTTTCAGTGGCGGTCAATGTGGACGGAGAGTTCTACGTCAGCGGAGGAGGTCTCAGGTCAAAGTTCAAAGTCGGACGCATCACCTTCCACTGGGGGCGCTGCAACGCCTCCTCAGACGGCTCCGAACACAGTCTGGATGGAGTCAAATACCCTCTGGAGGTAGTCCCCTTTTGTAACAAATTAAAGCTCAGGAATATTCTTGCATGTTTAATATTATGTAATGCTTGAGTCCATTCAGTCTGTTGTTCAGACCTGAGGTTTTACAGACCTGAAAGAAACATTTTTCCTCAGTTAAACCAGCTTTACCGGCCTTCTACAATAGAAGCTGTTTTAGAAATGCATTTTTTTCTTAGTATTATTAACTGGCAGGACACATAAAGAAAAACTATTTATGTAATAGGTATATGCAGAGGTGGAAAGAGTACAAAAAGATTCTACTGAAGTAAAAGTACTTTAGTTTGATGAAATTTGAAAGTACGAGTAAAATGACCGATATGACTACTACGATTACTCGGAGTAAAAGTAACTTAGTTACTTTTTAACAGTGGAGGGAGGGAAAGGGTGGGGGAGACAAAAGAAATGTTGAAAAAAGCTACAAAAATGTTGGTAAAAAAATGTTGGTTTTTTTATTTCCACTCGGAAATGGATTACAGATTTTTCAAAACTACTTTAATAAGGAAACAACTAAAAGATCAGGAAAGAAAAAGGGAAACAAGGAAACAACAACAAAAAACTACTGAATTACAATAACGCAGGTAATTAGTTACTTTCTGCCTCCTGGTATATATTCCGTTCAACCAAAGAAATGACTATGACAATGTCTAAGTTGAAAGATAGTATTATCGCACCAATCACTGGTTAGTGGACTTTTCTTTGCTTTTACTACACCTGATTTTCTATAAGATCTGGTGCTCTTCTTCTGAAGCCTCACTCGATTTAACATAATTCCATCGTAAATGACATGTCATTTAGGGGACGCTTTTGTCCAACGTAACTCCCAATCAAATCCAGATCTATCACACCAAAGGCGTGTGGCCTATCCACTGTTGTTATTGCACACTACACACAGTCCAGCTACCAATCCACACTCCGTACTTCCGTCTGTACGGGGACTTGAACTCACGACCTTCCGGATTCCCACTCCACCCCTACCGCCCCTTCTCTGTTCTCTCCCCCAGATGCAGATCTACTGTTATGAGGCCCATCGCTTTGACTCTTTGGACGAAACCATCAAGGCAGGAGGCAGAATCACAGCACTCGCCGTGCTGTTTGAGGTGGGAATAACATGTCAGGCTTAATCTCAGCAGTGTGCATCCATTGGGACAGACTAGCTTTAAGGCTGTTTTATTTAGGGTGGGGTTGCGATGCAACGCAGCCCCGCCCTAACGCTAGGGGGTGTTTCCCGTGTCTGTGTTGCTCTCCACCGAAGCGGTACTCCATAGACTGTCGTGCTAAAATATTAATCTCACTTGTTTAGCTTTTTCTTGCTAAGATTTTGTAAAAAGCATCGAGACATAGACACAGTAAAATCCATTGACCTAGTTACTGTAACCAGAATATAAGTCTGAGGTTATTTGCGAGGTGTCTGCCGGCCACTTTATGTTATGTTAGCAAGCAAACTTTAGCGCAACTTCCCCTTAAAGTACTGCTTGCTGGCGAAGTGCTTATTTCAAAACGTACTGCCATATAGACACTTTACAAATGGATAACCCCGTCATTGTAATCAAAATATGCCCGAGAACTAGCGTGATGCCACTCCCCCAGTGGGCTGCTTGAAACACCGACCCTCGACACACAGGACAAGTTGACCAATCACGGCACTCGCATCAACGCTGAGTTCCAAGTTTCTGGAGGTGCACATCGATCCATGGCGGAGGCTCGCGGCGACGCAGAGGGGTCTGCAGGGGAACGCTGTCGATTTGACACAGAAGCGTAAAACAGCCTTTACTTTAACTCAGGGTTTACAATACACACACACACACACACACACACACACACACACACACACACACACACACACATATGAAATACAAACATACATACATACTTACTTACATACATACAGTACATACAAAACATATAAAACATACAGTACATACAATACAATACATACATGAACATACATGAACATACAATACATACATACTGCATGTATGCATGTATGTGCATACACACATACATACATACATACATACATACAAACATACATAAATACATGCAGTTCAAGCCCCTGTGAAAAGCCTAAAGTTTTGTTAGTTGTTGTTTTTTGAAAAACATTTTTAATTTTGTCCTGAAAAGTCCGAATGAACTCTGCTGGTGTGGTGAGGGCTGACAGTGGTTAGCTCCGGGCTAACGGTTTGAAACTTTAACCATTACTTGAAGAGCACTACTCATGTGCAAAACACAGGAGTTTAGGTTGGTGCTTATTTCACAAAAGAATGTCTGCTTTAACCAGCCCACCAGAAATCCAAAAGAACAGTTGGCAGCTTTAAAACACAGATGGTTCTACAGGGGGACTTTGTGTTGGAGAAAGATGGAAAAAGTCAGACTGAGGGAATGAATCAAAGTCTCTCCGTGGTGTCAGCAGTATGCTGCAGTAACACCTTAGTGAGTGTTCGATTCATATCTTCTCTCGTGTGTGTGTGTTTTGTGTTCGCTGCCAGGGTTCGTAGCGAGCATCACATGCATGCCTTCCCTTTGTTTGGCTTTGTGCAGTCGCGTTGCCTCCGGCCGGGTTGGCGTGTTCGAACTGACAGAGGCCGTGTTGGAACAAAACTCAGAAAAACTTCAGATGTGAAGCTGCAGGCTCTGTGTGCATGTTTTTGGGCGGAGAGCAGGGTGGGAAAACTACAAAACAGCACAAAGGAGCTAATAAATCTTGCGCTGCCAGCTGGCAACCTGGGCTGAACGATATGAGGAGAATTTCTAATTGCGAACATTTGGACTGATACTGCGATTTGATTCACGACATTGGAGGGAATGACCGTTTTGTATTAATAATTCTCATTTTCATTGAAAATATAAAGAAATTAAAATTAAATATCTTGTGATTCATGCAAGGATCTGTCCCAAACAAAGAATGTTTTTCTTTAGTTTGTAGGATAGGATTTGTAGGCCTGGACGTCTCTGCAGCCCCCCAATACGTCATTCAGAACAGTTTAACACATACAGTGGCTTGAGAAAGTTTACCCCCCCCTGCTAAAATTGATTAAAAAGAGGAATAAAAAACATCTTTTGGAAATTGACCTTAATGCCTTAATTAATACAAATGGGAAAATCCAACCTTTTAAGGACACCAATTTTCTTTGTGAATGAATAATGTATTACATACAGGGGCATAAGTATACACCCCCCTATGTTAAAATACAGGGGGCATAAGTATACACCCCCCTATGTTTTTTAACATAGGGGGGTGTATACTTATGCCCCTGTATGTTAACATAGGGGGGTGTATACTTATGCCCCTGTATTTTAACATAGGGGGGTGTATACTTATGCCCCTGTATTTTAACATAGGGGGGTGTATACATGTAAATGTAAATGTAAATGTGCTGTATTTATATAGCGCTTTTCCAGTCTTAACAACTGCTCAAAGCGCTTTTACATCTACAGGGAACATTCACCATTCACACGCAATCATACTCTGTGGCCGGGGCTGCTGTACAAGGTGCCACCTGCTCATCAGATAAACATTCACACACACTCACACGCCGATGCTCAGCACCGGGGGCAACTCGGGGTTCAGTGTCTTGCCCAAGGACACTTCGACAATGACTGCAGGGGCGGGGATCGAACCACCAACCTTCCAATTGGCAGGCAACCGCTCTACCACTGAGCCACAGCCGCACATACTTATGCCCCTGTATTTTAACATAGGGAGTGTATACTTATGCCCCCTGTATTTTAACATAGGGGGGTGTATACTTATGCCCCCGTATTTTAACATAGGGGGGTGTATACTTATGCCCCTGTATGTTAACATAGGGGGGTGTATACTTATGTCCCTGTATTTTAACATAGGGGGTGTATACTTATGCCCCTGTATGTTAACATAGGGGGGTGTATACTTATGCCCCTGTATTTTAACATAGGGGGGTGTATACTTATGCCCCTGTATGTTAACATAGGGGGGTGTATACTTATGCCTCCTGTATTTTAACATAGGGGGGTGTATACTTATGCCCCTGTATGTTAACATAGGGGGGTGTATACTTATGGAGAACATTTATTTATTTACAGTACATTATTCATTCACAAAGACAATTGGTGTCTTATAAAGGTTGGATTTTCCAAATTCTTTTGAATTAAGGCATTAAGATCAATTTCCAAAAGATGTTTTTTTATTCCTCTTTATAATCAACTTTAGCAGGGGGTTGTAAACTTTCTCAAGCCACTGTATTTTGCCATTAACAAATATTGCCCCCCCCCCCCCACCCTTGCGATTTGGATATTGCACTGGTCCATATTGCTAATTCAATACAATACAAATGCATTTGCGATTCATTGTGCAGTCAAGCCGGCAACCAGCCTTCAACGTTTTGAACTCTCCAAAATGCTAGTGCGTGTGGTGGCTTAGTTTGGGAAGGTGAAAGTCCTGGGTTTGGATCTGGCCTCGCCGTATGGTCGTACTTTCTCTCTAGTTTGGCAAATGTATAGTGCAAACTATCTGAAAGGTTGTACCAAATCCTCCCAGGTTGGTTTAGCCAAACACCCATACAGAAGCCACAGTCCTTTACTTTACCTCTCAATAATATTTATGTGTGTGGACTGAACATGGATCGTGTTGATCTCCTGTCAGACTGGTTTAGGTGATGCACGCCCACTTTGGTGTTTTTGGATCTGACATCAAAGCCTGTTGCTTTTCCCATAAAAGTTTCACTTCCCGCCTGTCATGAAGCCTGAGTAAATACTCACAACTGCAGCTTCATGTCACTCACACCAGCTCTCTCTTTGTCACTGTACACACACACACACACACACACACACACTCACACACACACACACACACACACACACACACACACAAACACATATACATGCACAGCCCCTCCCATCCCCTCACATAGCGTCTGTCTCCGTGAAAACAGTGTCGCCAACTTACCGACCTTTTTTCACTAAAGCAACTAGCGCACAATCTGGCGACTTTTTTACAGAAAAAGACAGTATTGTCCAGCGAGCACGGGAGGTATTTCTCTCCTGTGTTCCCCTAAACAGACACCTCTCTCTGAATCTGTTTTGTGAGGAGCAGCCCCTCAACGCGTGCGTAGGCAGGTAGAAAGGGGGGAAGGAACAGGGTGCGGGGTGCATTAGTGCTCCAACTAATCGATTCGTCTTTCAAGGTTCAAGGGTCAGTTTATTTACAAAAGTTAAATGACAATTTATATCATACCACAGAATGCAGATATGTGAAACTGGACCGCCTGGTAAGCTATTGAACCGTCCTGTTGTCCTCAGGTCGAATTTGACCAATTTTCAAAAAGTTTCTATTCCAAATAGTCTAAACAAAGAATGTGGAGGGCTGCCTACAATGCTCCTCGCAAGTTTTCTTCAATTTTCTAGCATTTGGAGAAAAAAAAAAGATTATAAAAGAATGTTGAAAAAAGAGACAAACATTTCAGAAAAAGCTTCAAAAACGTAGGAGAAAAAACACAAAAATGTCAAAAGGTGGGTAAAAAAAACTTTGAAAAAAAGTGACAAAAACCTTGACACATGTGGCAAAAACATTTGTGGAAAAGCCACAAAAGTGTTAAAAAAGACAACCAAAACATTGAAAAAACTGATTGAACACAAGGGTTTGTGTAAAAGGGGCCCAGATACTAACAAATAATACACATTATATACAATAATATTGTTTGGTAAAAAATAAATAAATGGATTATACAATACAACCTACACAAAAGAAACCATAAGTACCCTAACCTGCCCTAAGCCTTGTGGTGTCCTTCGAGTCATGGGGACTTGTTTGGTGTATTTAACGCGTTTGGGTGCAGGACGGGTCTCGGGACCCCGAAGGGCGAGGCCCTCGCCAGTTTATGTGAAATGACAGAAAACTAACAGCAATAACAGAAAAGGGGGGGGGGGGTTCTGTTATTTTGAAAGTGTTAATGATGAAAATAAAATCTAACTTTTTGTGACATACTATACGAATGTCTAACCTGTCATTTGATGCCTTTTGGAGATTTTTCCATCTTTTCTTGGCTTCTTTATGCACATTTATACAAAGTTTTACTTGGTGTGCCCAAACTTTCAAACCCAACTGTATCAGTCGGGCTCTAGAAATTAAAGCAGTATAAAAAAAAAAAAAAAAAAAAGAATAAATTCAGATTCACTATTTAAAAGCCCCTGCAGCTTTAATTCCGTTGGTTTTCTTTTCACAGACGAGCAACGAGGAGAATATGAACTACGCCGCCATCATAGACGGGATCACTAGCGTGAGCCGATACGGTACGTCGGTGTCTTCTTTCCGTCTCCTCTCTTCGCGTCTCCTTCTGTAATGCTTGCATTTAAATCTGTCTCCTTTTGGCGTCCAGGAAAGAGCGCAGAGGCGTTACCGTTCGCCCCACGAGGTCTCCTGCCCAACTCCACGGAGAAGTACTTCATCTACAACGGCTCTCTGACCACGCCGCCCTGCAGCGAGACTGTCGAGTGGATCGTCTTCAGGAACACGGTGGCCATCTCTGACGAACAGGTGAGGGATGGAAACACCTGTCCAGTTCAACCAGGAAACAGAGATTGAACTTGCCCCATGTCAACTAAAACCTCAGGCACCATGAAAATTGATAAGCTACTTTTAAATGAGCGGCAAGCGTTGTGCTTTATCAGCACATGGCAAAAACCGATAAATAGCCTACATTCACTGTGCCAAACAGGTTTATTTTCATGGAAAGGAACTGAAACAAATGGCTGCCTGAAAGGAAGGAAATCTGTCTCAACACTAACGAAAGCTCTAATGCGATGCGCGAGCACTTTGTTTTGAACTGTCTACACACCCTGTGAACCGGCCAGTGAGGTCCCGTGAGAGCCGGACGTCGGCTTTCAGGGTTTCCTTGAAGATGAAGAGGCTTGAGACACAATTACACACACGTCCGTAAACAACCTTTCAAAAAAAAACACGTGTTAAAGGAGCTAAAAGGAGGAATTATCATAGCAGAGAACAAGTGATGGGCGAGGCAACGTGTGTGTGTGTGTTTGTGTGTGTGTGTGTGTCTGTCTTTGTGTGTGTGTGTGTGTGTGTGTGTGTGT
>NC_048414.1:1960039-1983950 GCF_013103735.1 Etheostoma cragini | reverse complement strand
CACACACACACACACACACACACACACACACACACACACACACACACACACACACACACACACACACACACCTGTCAAATCTCCTGCTGCAGACCTTCCAGGGTGACGTGCCAGTCTACCTCCTGCCAGACTTTAATGCTTTAGAGTCAAGACTTTAACAACCGCAAAAGGCCTTAATTGTCTCTGAGCTTGGCTGTGCTGCAGTGTTGACTCTGTGTGAGTCAGACGCGGTAAGTGTTGTGTAACCGAAGCAGGTACAGAGGTGCCGGGTTAAAGGTCCATTGTTTGGGAATTTCTGCCATCTAGCGTTGAGATCATATATCGCAATCAACTCTCTCGCACCACGCAGTTCAACGTCTATATTACAGCGGCGGTAGCCTTCACGCTTCAAAAAGCCAAGATGTCATCCACGTCTTCATCCAGCTTTACCTCCGGCGTTTGTTTCATTTTTATTGATTTCGAAATTTTATCTAAAGTTGTTGTTAGTAATTCAAATTGTCTTGTTGATGTTAGCCGTGTTTCCGTCTTCAAACTCGCCCGGGCCGGGAAGCGGCGATTACCCATTAGTGAGTTTTATCATGTGACAGCGAAAACGCTTATTTCAAGATGGCGAATGAACGTGGAGCGTCCACTCCAGTTCATGCAAGTGCAGATGTGAAATTTCAAGCCAATAGGACGGCTTGGAATCGATGTTGGTGGTAAATATTCATGACAAGGACAAGTTTGTGAATGGGTAACACCGATTTTGATCATAAACAACTGAAAACGTTACACACTGGACCTTTAAAGGACCAATCCAGCATGAGTCATGGCTCCTTTACACCCATTCACATCTTTTGAGAGAACTGCATTTGTGTGATTAACACATTATTTTAATTGGAGGTAACAGAATGGATTAACAGACTAGTATGAGTTGAAATAGTATCCACACATGAAAGGGTTCGTAGTACATGATATTGTAGGGCCTATGACATTAGGGCGACCGCTGACTGGTCGCGTGACAAACGGTCACATGACGCTTTCTTTTACTGTGAAGTTTTGTCCGAAAAAAAGGTGACTGTGAGCCGAGTACATGGCACCGCGATGTGTCGGTCGTTCCAGCGGCTGTTGCAAAAGTCTGTCCCGTGGCGACCGAAAAACCAATTAGTTAAGATAAGAAAACTAAATTGGGTTTGCGTTAAATCAACGGCCCCATTGATGAGGACTCCCGGGACACAAACGCCCGTTTCCTGGGTAAAAAAATCTTGTGTTTTCCCCTTTAACTTCTCATAGGACACAACCTCCGCTGCCATGCTTGACCACTGTAAACCACATGTGTCATACTTGAGGCCCACGGGCCAAATCCGGCCTATCGCAACGTTTGAGGCCCGCAAATCAGAGTAGGTTGACAGTAAATGTGGCTGTGCCGATCCAAAAAGACAGCAAACTGTTTTCAAACTGCCAATAAACGACACTCTGCTCAGAATTGAACAGATTTAGAAATCCCCACACGACCGTATTCAGGTCTGTGAAAACAGTTGTGTCGACGGTGTGGTAGCCAACTAATCAGAAAGCATTGTTTTGCTTGATTTGTTCAATTCTATCAGGGCTAAGGAACTGTCTTGCTGACTTTTTTCAGCGCTTCATGTCAGCCAAACTCTAAGTGAAAAGGATGAGACATGCTGTCAAAACTATTTAACTTTTTTGATAAAAATAAAAGCATGTTAATGAACGATACATGTCTGGCCCTGGATGTAGTTCTCATTTTCCACTGTGGCCCCCCTGTTGGACACCCCATGCAGGAAAGAGGACAGACTTTGACTCTCTAATCCGAGTGACTGCACCAGCATCACCGCGCTGTTGCTTAGCAGCAGGACACTAAGGGGTGGGAATCATCCTGATGATGACTTATGCCACAATACCATATTATAGCTTTTTTTTTTTTTTTTTTTTATTGTATTTATTTTTGATCTTTTGAAGGAATTCCACAATACAGGTTAAATATGTCAAACAATACATTTCCCTTCAGTTTTTCTTTTTTTTTTTTTAAAATGACCCCCACCCACCCTTCCCATACCACTCTTGGCAGTTAGTGCGTTCACACCACCACCAAAAAAAAATAATAATAATAATAATAATAAATAAATAAATCCAAAAAAAAAGCAAATTAAATTGAATGATATCAATGTGCATTCTCTCAGCTGTGCATCAAAAATACATTAAACATACTTACAAAACAAGTACAAGTAAAATAAAAATAAAAAAGGTGTCTCATACTTCAGGCAGTACTTTTAAGACTCTCAAAATAAAGGGTTGCCATTTTAAGTAAAGTTTCTGGACCAAACCATTCAATGTGAATTTTACTTTTTCTAGTTTATGAAAAAATAAAACATCACTTAACCACGCGGCCACCGCTGGTGGGGTGATATTATTGCTACTTTAAACAACCATCTGCGATATATTGCAATTTATAACCTTTTTTTTTACAACTTCAAATTTTTCCCCATTTCCAATGACGTCCCCAAAAGGAAACCTTGTTAAATCTGTTTCATCTAAAAAGAAACACTTCTCTGTTTGTTCATATCACTTCAATTTTATTGCAGCAAAATGGGACAAGTTGACCAACACACATAATAAAAGGTCGATACTCCTCCGTGTATCGATGCAGTATTGCCATTGAAAGTATCGCGATACTATGCTGTATTGATTTTTCCCCCACCCTTAGTGACACTGTTGTGTTCGGGCTTTGCAGCTGGAGATGTTCTGCGAGGTGATGACGATGCAGCAGGCCGGATACGTGATGCTGATGGACTACCTGCAGAACAACTACAGGGAGCAGCAGCAGCAGTTCATGGGCCAGGTGTTCTCCTCCTACACCGGGACCGAGGAGGTCCTCACACCCGGTGAGTGACCAAAGTCTAACTCACTTCCTGTTATAATATCTTTGATATTCTCATTTTGTCAGGGACAGAACTGAGTGCGTGTACCTGGGGTACACTGTTGTAAAAGTGGAGGAAAAATCTGCTGCCAGGGGCCAGATAAAAGCTAAAAGTAAAAATATCATTGATATTTTCCTTCTGTCAGGGACAGAACTGAGTGTCATAATTTCCCCAAGCGGGGAACAGTGGATGTGTTAAATTTCTTATGCTGCACTGTAACTTTTTATTCTAGTGTTTTATGTGTCTATTTTGTTTTTAACTGTCTATTCATGTGTCTTATATGCTTATAATTTTTACCGGTTTATACTTGATGTTCATCTGTTTAACTGATTTTGTGTAAAGCACTTTGAATTGCCCTGTTGCTGAAATGTGCTCTACACATAAAGCTGCCTTGCCTTGCCTGTTTGGCCTGTCGCCGCCGTCTGCAGGAGCCGGGTTCATGGAGGGAAATATGAGTGGTTTAGTCCCAGTTGCACGATTCAAGATTCAAGATTTCGTTATTGTACGTCATTACGTGCAAAGTTCACAGCTTAAAAGATTACAGCACAGAAACGATTGAAAACACAGTGGAAAAGCCGAGTTATTAGTTATATGAATTAAAATGAGAAATGCTTAGATGTTTATGTGGGTGTGCAGAGCATGTCGAGTGATACATATGATGCTCTCTACATAAGGTCTCTGGTGGATGAGAGACATGTGGATCACAAATGACGGGACAAAAAAAAGGACAGAGGGACAAGAATAGAACTCCAGTGGCCCAAATAAAATCTCAGTAACAGCGGGAGGACGTGATCTCGGTTCACCATTGATTTTCCCGCTGCAGCACGCTGGTTGTTTTCAATAATTACTAATGAGGTGGTATTGATCTCAGTTTTTTTTGGAAGGGCTTGTTCTGACATTAGAGACCAGGAGATCGTTCTATAGTTCATTAGTCTAATTTAACAGGGAGAATGGACTGTCCCACAATTAGCACATTAGCTTAACTTCACCAGCAGTCCCTGGCAGGCAACGCCACAAAGGAGTTATGTCATCAGTTGTTATGATTCGGGTACAGAGAATAAACTTTAAAGGCTACATAATAAGAAATTAAAAACACTTCCATTTACAACATTGTAATATAAAGAGTGATGTTGTCACTTTACAGCTCAGAACATTCACTGTCAAATGTTCCTTTAAAAAGTGCCGTAAAAAGCGGCTGATTTGGTTTGTCGTGTGACACAGCTACTCTTTCAGATTTTCACTGTATTTGTATAAAATGAGGAGAGATCTCTTTTGGCTTCGATGTTTTACAATGTATAGTATGTATAGTGAAGAAGCTTAAATACATTAGGTTCTTCGCGATTAAGAATGTGAGATTGGTCGGAGAATCGGAGCAGCGGGTCCGGTTTTATGTTCAGTTTATCGCACCGTTGTGAAGAAACGGGAGCTGAGCCAGAAGGCAAAGCTCTCGATCTACCGGTCAGTGTTCGGTCCTGCCCTCACTTAAGGTCATGAAGGCTGGGTCAGGACCCAAAGAACCAGATCCAGGGTCCTAGCGGCCGAAATGGGTTTCCTCAGGAGGGGGGGCTGGCGTCTCCCTTAGAGATCGGGTGAGAAGCTCAGTCCTCCGAGAGGAGGTTGCAGTAGAGCCGCTGCTACTTCACGTCGAAAGGAGCCAGTTGAGGTGGTTCAAATGTCTGGTGAGGATGCCTCCTGGGGGGGTCCCTAGGGAGGTGGTCCAGGCATGTCCAGCGGGGAGGAGGACTCGGGGAAGACCCAGGACTAGATGGAGGGACGTCAAGGTTAGAGGAGGCCTTGGGGAAGACCCAGGACTAGGTGGAGGGACGTCCAGCTGGGAGGGGGTCTCGGGGAAGACCCAGGACTAGGAGGAGGGACGTCCAGCTGGGAGGGGGTCTCGGGGAAGACCCAGGACCTGCACAATTGGTCTATTTACATTGTAGCATGCTATCTAAGCAGTTGCACATTTAGTTTTCCCATCCTGTTTATATTCAAATATTTGTTCTTATATTTTATTCCTAATATTATTATTATTTCATATGTATTTCATGTATATTGTATCCTAGTATTTAATTTATATTTATATCATGTGTGGTGCGACAGATTTTGCTACTGTAATTCTATAATTTCCCCTGTTTTGGGATCAATATCTATCTATCTATCCATCTCTCTCTCTCTCTCTCTCTCTCCCTCTCTCTCTATGAGGTTTATAACCTTGGCTTACTCCACCCTCTGCTGGTTGAAGGTGGAAAGCCACTCGCAGTCTTTCTTTGTAGGACTAAAAGAGAACACAGGCCTGAGGTTAGTGAGACCAGGTTCAGGCTCCGCTCAGAGCCATTAGAGGAGGAAACGTGTTTGGTTTTGATAGATGAAGGCTCCTCCCGTCTGTTCTCATCCACCTTCAGTCGCCTTTTTAATCCCAGTTAATCCAGACCTCCGTCATCTGCTCCTCTAATCGCAACTCTGACCCAGAGTATTACTGTCAGGGTGCAGGAGGCTCTCAACAACACAGGAAGGAACTACTTTAGGAGCCCCCACCAACCCAATCTGACTTCTACCTGATATTTAGGGTTATATACGTACATATTATAGCAATTCATAAGGAACCAATGTGAAAGACGCTATTGACAGTCATCGATCATCCATCTACTTTCTACTTAAAGGCACTGCACACTCGTTGGAAATGTTGTATGTGCTTGTTTAAAGCTTGTTTCCTCATAGTGTGTGACTATACTGTATGTTTGACTAAGAAAAACACTAATTGGAACCAGATTTATTTATTCAGACTTGATAGGTCTTTGAGGAGAAACCCTTGAGTCAAATAAAAAAGAGAATAAGGATGACAAAACAGAGAAAAGAAGCAACACCATCATAATAAAAATAGAAAGACAATCAAACTTTCTAAATTGAAAATAATGATTTGATAAATCTAAATCTGAGGCCATTGTTCTCAGCAGGAAACTGATGGAGTGCTTTCTTCAGGTAGGGAGTGAGTCCTTACCCCAAATGAAGTGGTTTAAATACCTCGGGGTCTTGTTTGCGAGTGAGGGGACCACGGAGCGTGGGATTGGTCGGAGAATAGGAGCAGCGGGGGGGTATTAAATTCCGTTTATCGCACCGTTGTGACAAAAAGAGAGCTGAGCCAGAAGGTAAAGCTCCCAATCTACCGGTCGGTGTTGGTTCCTACCCTCACCTATGGTTATGAAGGCTGGGTCAGGACCCAAAGAACCAGATCCAGGGTCCAAGCGGAGGAAATGGGTTTCCTCAATAGGGGGAGCTGGCGTCTCCCTTAGAGATCGGGTGAGAAGCTCAGTCCTCCGAGAGGAGCTCGGAGTAGAGCCGCTGCTACTTCACGTCGAAAGGAGCCAGTTGAGGTGCTTTGGGCATCTGGTAAGGATGCCTCCCGGGGGGGTCCATAGGGAGGTGGTCCTACGGACCAGCTGGGAGGAGACCTTGGGGAAGACCCAGGACTAGTTGGAGAGATTATATCTCCACCTAGCCTGGGAACGTCCCGGGATCCCCCAGTCGGAGCTGGTTGATGTGGCTCGGGAAAGGGAAGTTTGGGGTCCGCTACCGGAGCTGCTGCCCCCGAGACACGATACCGGATAAGCGTCTGAAGATGGATGTATGGGTGGATTTGATAAATAAGTATAATAAGGACGCAAAAGAGAGTACAGTTATGTAAAGCAATCACAAGTAGATGCTTGCAGGTCAAAAATCTGATTTCTAAACTGTCCAAAAGGTACAAGTGAGTAGATTTTAAGGAAGTGTTGTCATTGGTCCCAGGAGTCCAGATCCAGATCCATGTCCTCCGGCTAAGAGAGGTTCTCGTCTGTAGCACACTTGTCTTTAGGTTAAGCTTCTGTAACTATCAGCAGGTACTCATGGCGCATGAGAAATTTAGAAGGACCCTATTTTGAAGTTGTCCCGGTGTGTGTGCTCCTGTCAGTGTGCAGTTCGGAGCCGGAGAACATCCAGGCGGTGCCCCACAACCGGAGCAGCCTGCTGGTGACGTGGGAGCGGCCGCGGGCGGTGTACGACGCCAGCATCGAGAAATACTCCGTCACCTACCGAGTGGCCAACACAGAAGACACCGCCCCGTCTAGATACCTGACCGACGGAGACCAGGACGTGGTGAGAGGGAGAGGCCACGCGTCGTTCATAATATCAAGAACTGTTTCCTTAAAGTAGTCTGGGGTGCCTTTTCTATCCAAAGCAATCAGTCTCACCGCCTAAATGCATGTCAAAGGGATCAGCTAAACATTGGAAACACAACTTTACACTGTTGGAACACACACACATGCACACACACACACACGCACACGCACACACAAATAATTTTAATTTTGAGGTTTTCATAACCGCTTCATATGGCTTGAATAAGTTTACACATCAATGCTAAAGTTGATTTAAAAAGAGGAATAAAAAAACATATTTTGGAAATTGATCTTAATGCCTTAAATCAAAATAAATTAGGAAAATCCAACCTTTTAGGACACCAAATTTTTCTTTTGTGAATGAATAATGTATTGAAAATAAATAAACATTCTTCCTTAAAATAGAGTATAATAATATATTAATAACCCCCCCCCCCCCAATCATCACACACCCTTCACCATACCTAGAGATTGGCATGGATTTATTTTAATTATCTTAACAGCTGGTTTGATTTGCATTGAGAGATGATCTTATAGAAAGTTCCCCATGCCAATCTCTAGGTATGGTGAAGGGTGTGTGATGGTGGGGGGGGGGGGGGGGGGGGGGGGGGGGGGAGGTGTATACTTATGCCCCTTGTATTTTAAGATATTGGGACATATGATCTCAATGCTAGATGGAAGAAATTCCCACACATTGGACCTTTTAAATACTCGATCCCTGCTCTCCTAGTTGAAAATCCTGTGTTTGGCGCTCCTATACTTCGTCACCTTACTTCCTGCTTTTATATATATAATTACAGCCACTAGAGGGCGCCACTGCTATTAACGTAAATACAGATTTGTTATTGCTGCTTGAAAAAACGACCTATAGAAGGGGGGGGGGGGGGGGGAATCTCAATATTTTCCCAATTTCACCTGTATTTTCTCCTCTTAACCCTTGTATTGTCTTCAGGTCAAATTGACCCATTTTCAGATTTTTACAAGAAGAAAAATGGTAAAAACAGACAATATTTCCTACCTGAAAATCAACGGCCTTACCTTATTTTCTGCGATAAACGGTGTGTTTTTAAAACCTCGTATAAGACACAGATCAATTTGACCCGAGGGATACGAGATTGTCCCCAAAGTGAAGACAACACAAGGGTTAAAACAATAAAGAATACCCTTATCATCTTTATGGTTGTTCAAAGCTGGTGTCATTCCTCCTCTGTCCACCAGGGCGCGATACTCGACGACCTGTTGGCCAACACCAGCTACGTGGTCCAGGTGGTGGCGGTCTGCACCAACGGTCTCTACGGACGCGTAAGCGACCTGCTGACGGTCGCCATGCCCGTCGACGACCCCGGTAAGAGCGACCGAGACTGAGACTGAGAGTAGCGTTCAGCAGACGGACTCTACGCATATTTCTCAATACGGGGCAATTTTTTCTGTTCTTTTTTTAAGGAAACATTAAAAGATGGAAAACTGCTTCTCTGGCTTCTTAGAACAGAGCAGAGAAGACTTCATCAAATCAAAGAGTAGAGAAAGACTTGAGCTAAAGGAGCCGATTCGCGTCAAAATAAAATAAAAATATGAAACCTATGTAATGACCAACAATAAGTCAAAAGTGTGATTGACTAAGAGAAAATTATGACTTTATAAATAAGAACTTGTGAGATGAGTCATATTTACGACTTTCTAAGTAAAAATGATGACAACTTGATTTACTACATAATGATTTAATATCTCAAAATCATAGAATTTATAGAAAGCATGATAAGTCTTACAGAACTTAGTCAAAAGTTGGTGTGACTTGTACTTAACTTTTAATATCTAAAGGTTTAAATCTTGTAATTTCAGTCCAAAATAGGAGTTTCAATCTCAAAATTGGGACTTAAAATGTTGAATACTTTACAAAGTATTTGGGTTTTAACCCTGATTTTTGAATTTGTAATTACATAGACTTCCCTTCACTCATTTCCAGAGATGGGCTTCCATATTAAACAGCAGTAATACCCGATAACAAAAGATCTTCATTTAACACCCAGACATCCAAATGCTAACTGAAGGCATTGGAAAACGGCCAAACAGAGGGAAAAGTACAATATCTAAAATTATGAGGGGACAAATTTACTGGAGAAACTAAAGGACAGACTTCTGAAATGGGTTAGTGTCAGTCGAGCTGTAAAAACCCCTTCTTCTTCTTCTTCTTCTTCTTCATCTTCTTCTCCTTTTCTGGTCATATGTTTCATCACCAGTCACATTTATTAATTTTATTTTAAAACCATTTCCACCCTCTCACTCATCCTTCCTATGAACCCTGGATGAAACCACTGATATTTATTTATTTATTGTTCTTCTTCCTCTTTATCTACGTCTTTCCCCTCCCTGCCAGTCACTCTGGGTTGTGCCATATATTCTGTGTTTTGTGAGGATTTAATCGCACACACACACACACACACACACACACACACACACACACACAGACACGCACTCGTCTTTTTCTGTGTTCAGCTGTTTCATACGTGCCTCTGTGTACTCTTCATTTGTGCTTTTTCTATGTAGTATTTCTATATTTCTGAGATAGTAGAACATGTTGGTTTGGGGTCATTTCTACAGTCGGCCATCTTTGTTGTGTTGTTTTCATTGTGTGGCGTGCGTTCCTTTTTCCTCTCACAGCGAGAGTTATGTGTCGCAGCCGCATTTTGTGTAACATGGATTACAATGATAACCATACTAACTGTATTTCAACTGAACCTTATATTAAATAAACTAATATGTCTGGTGACAAAAGAGAAAATACCCTGCATCCTGTTTCAGTGTCAGCATGCGTGAATGGGTGATACGTAGCAACATGTAGCTTGAATGAATCATTTGTGACAACATTAGCCATGTAGCATGTTGGCTAGCCAAACATCGCGACCCCATCTTGGCTGCACTTTAAAAAGGGTGCAAACTGTTGCCATGCACGCCGCGAAACAGAGGCGAGGACAAGCTAGCACGATGGCAGCTAACAATGGCGTTCGCTGTCATAAACGTACGTTAGCTTAGCGCTACAACCGCTCGGCTCGCTCAACATTAGCGCTAGCTAGGTCTTTCGCTGTAGTAATTAGCAATTAAAACCGGTTCATGATTGATTTATACATAAATGTTATAGCAACGTTATAGCATTTGCAGAAAAGAACAACTGGTAAAATAAATCTTTTAAAAAAGAGTAAAAAAAAGAGATAAAAATGTGAACAAATGTCCAAAAAATAAAATCTCTACAAATTTGTTAAAACCGCTTGGCTCGCTAACTAGGTCTTTAGCTGTAATAATTAGCAATTAAACAGATTCTTGATTGATTAATACTTGATTAAATAGAAAGAATACTTAACGTTTGATTGTTTCAGCTTCAGACATCTGCAGATTTTGGCTTGTTTTTTTAATTTTTAGGATACCTCTGAGGACAAAAGACGCACCGGCGAGTCCACGTTTAACTCCAAACTAAAAAAGCAAATCACAAAATGTAATTTTAGACATTTATTTACTATTTATTTTATATATTACGCTACATTCGTGAACCCAAGACTTTTGGGAACTCATTTCAAACACCATCAAAAAATTTCACAAGAGATTTGAGATTTTTTTTTAGCGCCAAATTAATTTTAAATATTAATAATTTAACACATTGCCCTGGAACTAATTTGGGCGTCACTCTCCAGAAAGCTGAGTTTGTTTTGAATATTTTGACATTAAAAGCATGGGGATCAGTTATCTGCAAGTACCCTAAATATGTGAATTCAAGAAGATATCTAAACATGCCCCTCAGACCTCAGAGGGTTAACATCAGGATATCATTGTGTCATTTTTATTTCCAACTCATTTCAAAACATTAAATTAAAAAATATAATTCATTTTTTAAATAAAGTTAAGGAAAGCATGCAAAAAACATGCCTTTCTCGAAGCTGTGACATGTTTTTATTTGATCACTGGCTAAAAACGGATTATAAATTAACTCTCTGTTGCGTAACTATGAATTAATGAACTAACCAGATGAACACTTAACCAGTTTTATTTCTTCTTATCATTGATTTTATATTTTAAATGTACTACAACGACAGCTTCCCGCTGAATAAATAGAGTTTTTGGATATTTGCGTCGTTCTGCGCCAAACCCAGTCATCTCCCTCTTCTCCCATCTCATTAAACTTGTAAAACCTCACCTCATGCTTCACACACCAGTCTGATCTGGTCTCCATGATGTGTGACTTAGCCTCTGACAGGTAAGACACCACCACCCCCGTCCCCCGTCCCCGTCCCCGTCCCCGTCCCCCACCTGTCCCCTGACATCCCCGCTGTGTGCTGTGCGTCTGAGCTCGCTGACGATGAAACAGAAACGTGATTAATTACAAATGCTTTTTTTCCCTCAAGGTTTTCTGGACAGACAGAGACGGACGGAGAGAGACAGAGACAGACCGAGACATAGAGACACAAAGAGACAGAACGAGACACAAAAAGGGCACAAAGAGACTATGACAGAACGAGACAAAGAGACAGAACGAGACATAAGAAGACAGAAAGAGACAAAGAGACAGAACAAGACAAAGGGACAGAACGAGACATAGGAAGACAGAAAGAAACCATGACAGAACAAGACAAAGAGACAGAACAAGACAGAACAAGACAAAGAGACAGAACAAGACACAAAAAGACAGAAATAGAGAGAAAGAGACAATTACAGAACAAGACAAAGATACAGAATGAGACAAAAAGATAGGAAGAGAGAGAGAGACAATGACAGAATGAGACAAAGAGACAGAACAAGACAAAGAGACAGAACAAGACACAAAAAGACAGAAAGAAACAATGACAGAATGAGACAAAGAGACAGAGAGAGACAGGAAGAGAAAAACAGACTGACACAGGGAGAGAAGAAGATACAGATTGAGACAAAGAGACAAAGACAGACAGGACGAGCTAAAGAGACAGGGACCGACAGACCGAGACAGAACAAGACAGAAAGAGACAAAGAGAGAGGCAGAGACAGCAAGAGAAACAGAAACGGAGAGAGACAGGAAGGGAAACCGTGACAAATGCAGACAAAAAAGACAGAGACATGAAGAGACAGAGAGACAGGAAGAGACACAAAGAGGCAGACAGAGACAGGTGGACAGTAGTACGTCACACTGCTCAGTCAAAGGTTTTCTGTGTTTTGCTTTTTTCTGTTTGCTTTTTGTCCACGCATGCACGTCCAAATGTGTCCATGTTGCATGAAAGTGTCTGTCCCCATTTCTCATTGTGTTTATCATGCAGACAAACTACTGCTTGAAGTGGTGTGTGAGCACGTTTCCCTGTTTTTTCATTATGAAGATTATACGGAGTGTTTTTAGGTTTAGAGTCAACAAAAGTGAACCCAAAGTTTATCTTTTTATTTTTATTTATTTATTTGTTTTTTTTATAAAATCTGTCCAAAAATACCCGTTTCCCAGGATTTTTGCCTCTTCCTCTCCAGGATGTTCTCATGCCAGTTTTCACATTGTTTTTCCCTGTGTAACACGCCTCCTTCCTACATTTTCAACCTCAGGAAATCAACACCAACGTTAGTACACCTCAGAGAAATGCAAAGGTCGAAATAGGCGAGAGTTGAGCTGTGTGGATTTCATGAGTTTTTTTGAGATATTTATGTTCTTGTTTTTGAGTAACTTTGTGTAACTAATGCTGCAACATGTGTCTTTTTTCCAGAAAATACCCTGGATCCAAACTCAGATGAATTTGACGATGAGGTAAGGAAACTTTTTTATTTATTTTTGTATTCTTCTTCAAACACTGCATGTCGTTAGGGCTGCAACTATCGATTATTTTAATTGTCAATTATTAGCGGATTATGTTCGTGATTAATCAATAAGTTATTTGGTCTATAAATTGGAGAAAAGTGTCGACCGGTGTTTTCCAAAGCAAGATTTTTTTATTCCCCAAAATAACATGATTGATTCCACCCAACGCTCTTTGGCAAGTACAAATCTCTACTTTCATTAATTTTGGGGCGTCTTATTCAATTTGATATTTTTTTGGAAAAAAACATTGAAGTGTTTTTGAAATAGTATTGAGTAAAAGTTGACATATTCCAGTCTGTGATTATCATCAACATCCATTCCTTTAATTTTAGTCTCAATAATTCCTAATTTCTGCTTTTCTAACTCAACCATTAGGTATAATTTCCTATAAATGAGGTTTATTGACCCTAAATTCCAAAAATAACTGTAAAATTAAAGATAATAAGTTAGTGTCACGGAAATGTAAAAAAAGTGACAAACATTGAAAAAAAAAGCGTCAGAAATGTTGAAAAAGGGACAAAAACTTAAGAAAAAGTAAAAAACATTGATAAAAGGCGTCAGTGTTGATTTTCAATGTTGACGGGAAGACAACACGAGGGTTAACAAGCTGCCATCAGAGAATCCTTTAATAAAACAATCATTCAAACCGATTAATCGTTATCCAAAAATGGTTGGCGATTAATTTAGTAGTTGACATCTAATTGTTTCATCAATGTATCATTGCTTAGTTCATCCCTCTTTCTCACCAACAGGCCAACTATGAACCCAATCCGGCTTGGAATGAACCGGTCCAAACCGAGGATTATGACCGGGCCTGGATTCCCACGAGCTCTCCGAGAACCACGACTTCGACCAAGACCGGCTTGCCTCTTTTACCTTTACCTGGCATCAGAACGACCACAGCAGAGTCAGTTCGGAGGAAAACCACCACTGATTCACTTCCCCCAGTCAGATCCACCCAGCATGGTCAAGTCCTGAGCCATTCTGAAGAGACAGCGCTCCGCAGTACCTCCACGCGCCCACCAGAGGTCGCCCTACAACCAGAAACAAAAGGAGACACTCATTTCGGTGGCACTGCTCCCTTTTACTCCACAACAACAACTTCTAAGGAAGCCTTCGTTTCCACTACTCCTTTCTACCCCATTGCAAAGACACATGGCCTTCCTGGAGTCACATGTCCCAAAGACTCCTCTGAAATAACAAAAGGCGAAGTTAGTGCCACTGCTCCTACACTCACCAGTGCAAAGACAAAAGGTGGTAAAAGTATTTCTTCACATGGCACTGTTACCACGACGCTGAAGTCTCGTAGCAGCACAACAACATCGTCGTCCTTCGTCTACGCCGAGACCGGCCGAGGCTTGGCGGGTCCAGTAAACGAAGACACCACCACCGATGGAGACGTGTCTGCTGGACCACGAGGTCTTCCAGAGATCCAAACTTCGACCACCCCCCAACCTTCCTTCTCTGGCAAAGTAGTTCCACGTAGGCCCACAAGTCCCAGCATTCCTCATTTTCCGTCTACCACGACTTCTGTCCGGCTGAGTGGCGTTCTTTTGCAGACCACACAGCCAATGTCCACTGGTGAGCGCCCCTTTGTCCTCCCCTCCACCTCCACCTCCACCTCCTCCTCTTCCTCCTCCCCTCTGTGTGACACCGCGGACCCCTCCATCTGCCTGCATGACCCTCCCTCCTCGTCCCGGCCTGTGTTGTCTGCCTCCGCACTGGACTCCCAGCATGCCGTAACCGCTTCGCAGTCTAGCAAAGACCCGGCTTCTCCTTCAACCCCCACACTCCCCGCCTACACCCTGCCTCACGTCCCTCCACCCTCGCACCCCCTGTCTGGTTGGGACTCTGTCTTCCCCGGTGTCAGGTTCGATGATAATGATAGCGATGGTGACGGTGATGGTGATTTGTTGTCTGGGTCTTCGTCTTTGTCGGTCTCCTCAAGTGACACCTCAGTTTTTAGCGTTACCCCTCCTTTAAAAACGGTGCCGGATCCACCCGGCACCACCGCCACCGCTGCCGCCGAGCCGTCCGAATCCTCCTGGGATCCTTCACTCTCAACGGTCTCACTGTCTCTCACCCCCACCCTCCAGCCTTCAGTTGTCCTCTCTGACTTTACCCTTTCCAGCACAACGCCGGGCTTGTCCCGACCTTTCTCACTTGGGTTTGAGGACGCAAGGTACGCCACGGGGAACACAATAGAGTCGTTTCTCCCCGATGTCAGCGGTGATGGGTTTACTCTGGCTAGCGACGTGGACCCCATGTGCGGCTGTTCTCTGGAGCCGTCGGCCTCCTCGTCCTGGTTGCATGCCTCTCCTCACGTCCCCCTGCCGTCCTCAGCCTGGAACTCTGCTAGCTTAGAGCTTTACTCTAGTGTGGGCTTCCCTTTGGCCTCTGGTGTTGTAACAGATGATCTTCCACGCTCTCTGTCCGTGGCTGTGTCTGACGGTTTGTCCTTAGACCAGCCTCTCTTCCCCCATAGCGCTATCTCTCCCTCATCGTCCTCTTCACACTCCCTCCTTCTCCACATCACCCATAGTGACCTGCCCGTTTCTGTTGCAGCCACAGCGTCTGGCGCCGGGGACCCTTGGTTCTCAGCATCAGACAGGACCCCCGCCCTACAAACCTCTGCTCACCCTTCCTCACCCACAGCCTCCCCCTTCACCCCCACCCCAGAGGGACAGGCGTTAGACATTAGCAACAGTGCCTCCGGCTCGGCGTTGTTCCCAGATTCCCAGGAGGGCGTAGATCAGGAGTGGGACAGGGTTCAAACGTCGGCCTCTGGAGAGAGCGTTCTCACTTATTCAACCAACGTTACTAAAGCCGTTCCCCCGTCTCCGACCTCTGAATCCGGCCAGGCCCCCGACGATTTGGAGGAACGCGCCTCGGCGTTCTATTTTGAAAGCGAGAGCGGCAGTGCCATCCCCTCAGAGGTAGGAGGCACGGTGACGCCAGCCATTCCTGCTGTGACCTCGGCTTCACCCTGGTCGCTGGGCGGGGAGGAGGAGAGCGGCTCAGGGCAGGGTGACAGCCTGTACGACAACGAGACGTCCTCTGACTTCAGTATCTCCGAGCGCACAGAGAGAGAGTCGGAGACAGAGGAGCCAGTCGCAGGTAAAAAAAGCCGTAAAAACTGCATTTCACCTGCAAAATACCAAGGGATCAGGAAAAGTGCTTCTGGACATCAAAACAACATATCAACAATAAAACTACATTTTGTTTTTGAATGTGAATGCGAGAAAATTCATGCATGCAAGGTAAAACGTCACCCATTACAGTCACCGAACGGGACCCAATAATTTGTACCATCACTATCTTCATCATCATCTGAGACTCTTTCATTTTATCCCTCATTCATCCACTTTCCTATCCACTCATTCTGGACTCTGTCCCAGCATGCATTTGGCATTAGGTCTGGTCAGGATGGCAGTCTATCTCAGAGCTCAGTGCGACACCATAGCGCTGAATTAATCCATACGTTAAAAAAAGGCAACTCTTTATTGTTATTAAGACGTAAAAGTCAACTCAGAATTATCACTATTACAAAAAAGCTTAATGCTTTTATTGTCTTTGCTGTGCATCCATGACCACTGAAATCAATTTAGGTCTACATGTGGCCACTCATCCAGGATCATAAAAGATGTCCAAAATCCCTGAATTGCAATTTGAGAAACTCAGTTTACAACTCAGTGTCAAAGTGTTAAAGAGCCGTTCTCCCCAATTATATAACCCTAACCCTCTGTTACCTTCTTTTAACCAGGTAAAAAAACTAATTGAGATCAAAAATCTATTTTTCAAGAGTGTCCCGGCCAAGACCGGCAGCGGTACCATCACACAGAGTACGCTACAACCTCAAACAACAAGGAAAACAGCAACCACAGTCATGAATACATCAGACAAAACATCTGCAGCCAGATGTGTCTGCCTCCAAGTCCTTTAGCATTCTCTTCAACGTGACCAATGAGAGCAGCTTGTTATGTTTGAAGGGAGATGGAGCAACGCCTGTTTTACCAGTTCAGTTGTGACCTTCGACTGCCATGACAGATGTTGTCCACCAGAGTGCAGCAGAGCTCTTTGAAGCCGGTTCTGACTACACTGCACCGCTGGACAAGTCTGGCTATCACCAGACCAAGCCAAGCTCAATAGATTTGAGATTGAGCATCATTATGGGGAGTCTGCTCTGTATTTTTTCTGCACAAGAGGCGTGATCAACGAGCATGGTTCAAATGACTCTGCATGCAATTGGATAGTCCTTCAACCAATCAGACCAACGATCCGGGTGACGTTGAAGCCACAGGTGCAACAGCTGCCCTTTGGTGGCGTCCGGTGGTTGCTACGTTGAATGTAAACAAGAAGCTGCTCGATCGCTTCTCTGTCGTCATCGTGTTAAACCCGCCAATAGCGCGTCAGGTAGATGATTGGTTCCTGGAATATTGTGAACTGAGGCAGGAGAATTAAAAGTGGGCGGGGTTTACCCGGTTTACCGTTGTACAGTCTCAATATAGTCCTTATTAAAGGGATAAACCTCTCACTGACCGTTCTTCCCAGTTGCTGCTTTATCTCCTTTTTAAAGGTCCCATGGCATTAATTTTTTTTTTTACCTGATATGCGTTCCCCCAGCCTGCCTATGGCCCCCCAGTGGCTAGAAATGGTGATAGGTGTAAACCGAGCCCTGGGTATCCGGCTCTGCCTTTGAGAAAATAAAAAGCTCAGATGGGCCGATCTGGAATCATGCTCCTTATGAGGTCATAAGGGGAAAGGTTACCTCCCCTTTAACTGCTTTGCCCACCCAGAGAATATGGCCCACCCATGAGAGAGAGACATCATGGCTTTCAAACAAGCAAAGTGTTGGCGGGTCAAGGCCACACCCCCCTCCCCCCCCATGGGGCCTTTAACACCTTCATCCCTTAAATACCCGGAGGAGTTTTTAAAGTGGTTTTCCACATCAATGGTCCCCTTGTGCCTTCTCTAAACAGTATAGTTTGTTAAAAAAAATCATTAAAAAGATTGTCAGACTCTGAACAACATTTCCACCATAGGTTTAGTGGGCGCACTGGTCCTGGTGTGCAGGTTTTAAAAAACTAATCAGGGGGTTTTGCATGTTGCAATCTCATTAACAACAAGTCATGTAAAGTATGACGTACTCAACAGAACTTCAGACCTTTTTCTAGTGAATATATTTAATGCCAAGGGTGATTTTTTTGATTGGGAATGAACTTATTTCTAAATCCTTCTATCAGTTTGTAGACTGATTTCCTTCTTTCCAGGCAGCAATTATTTTTCAACTGCGGACAGAGAATCCATCACAGGCCACAAAAAGCTGCCTGTATTTACTTCAAGGACGCTCGTGGTGTTTCTTTTACATGTGAGAAACATCTACATTTCTGCTTTTATTTGTATTCTATTCATTTATGCTCGTATGTTGTGAGTTTCCAGCGGCGACAAACTCACGAATGGCCTGTGTTTACGACCATAAGGTTTATTTTTTAATGGTGTGTGTGTGTTACAACATGACGAAGCATGAGGTTTAACACATGGATGATAAAGCTTATGAGCCGTTGACTGTGTAATAAGAAGGGCTACACAAAATCTGAGGACGCAGAATTCCCCATAACTCATCCGCAGATTTTAAACACATTTATTATATTTTTAAATACAAATCAGAACGTTAACATGTCCCCACCCCAAGCAGAAAAACAGTCCACTACGTGCCGCATATTTTCATTCTGCATCACCTCTGAAAACTGTAAAAAATAAATAAATAAAAATAAATAACAACTGCATTTCCAGGGTCTAGTAATAATCCATCAGCAGCAAGTTTAAAATCTCCTCATCCGAACCAATGATCTAGATAGATAGATAGATAGATAGATAGATAGATAGATAGATAGATAGGCATCCAGTAAGACAACCATAACACCACCCCATATACACACATATATATATATACATAAGAATACTGTGTAATGATGATAGTGTAAAAGTGCACAGTGCAGTAGATCATGATAAAAAATTGACTATGACTATTACATATTAACATAATAACCTATAAACTGACTGACTGAATAAGAACATTATGTAACAAGGGATGAGTTATAAGCTGTAAAATGTAGAGGTTATGACCATAGTCCAGATTATGTATGAGGGCTAATACAGCCAATAAGAAAGTTGCACAGCGGACAAGTGATATGATGGGGGTGGGGGGGGGGCTGAGATCTACGTCCAGCTGTACGTTTAAGGCAAATTGGCTCTGAGACCAATGGCTGCCTGGAAGGTAGGATTTTTAGTGTTATTTTGGTGTGAAACAGGCAAAAAACCCTGATATGGTCCGTATTGTTTTTCCATATCCGTGCCCCTGACATGCTGACAGACAGATGTACAAAAACCTAACTCCATCTTCATGATTTAGTTTGACTTAATCATTTCATTGGGAGTCTTTTTCACCTGGAACTTATAGTGGGGAGTTTAATATTCTCATCCGATCTTCTTTGTGTCACTTTGTCTCTTCGGTCATGCAACAAAACAAATCACCTTTTCCATCTTCTGTCTGGGCTTCTTCTTTTCCCTTTGCCCATTATCATCTTTATCAGGGTGTCCAGGGTTTTAAGAAAGCCATAGAGAAATCAGTTGAATGAATGAAGGAATGAATGTGTTGTACTCTGAGGGTGCACAGAGAGAAAATCAGCCTCTTTATGAGCTAGTCAACAGGGCTGACCCGGCCTTTCACGGTGGATCTGAGTCAGTTTGTGCAGAAAAAGATAGTCAGACAAACAGCCTTCCAAGGTTAATCCACACTAGTGTTTTCCTTACTGGGAATCCAATGACAAAGGGAAGATTCAGAAGTATCGGCGCAGCAAAGGTCAGGTTCCGCCGTTCAAAGTTACAATTATGGCGACACAAAAAAAAGTGACGAAGTTTGAAGTTTAGTGAACGTGGTGGCACATTGTGTTCAACTGCTGGGCTGTTAACACTGTTCGTGTTGCGTTCGGAAGTAGATTTGGGATATTACAGAGTGCTAGTCCATGTCCTTCACGTTCCACTTCGGGATTGCTCCGGTGCCGCAGGAAGTAGTAGTTCCCTCCAGAGCAAGCAACAGGGCAACAGTGGCGAGTAAAAACTCCCGTTTAGGAAGAAACCTCGGACAGACCCAGACTCAGACCCAGACCCAGGTTGGGGTTAGAATGAAGAGTGGAAATAACAAAAATGAAATGCCGATAAACCAGAGCACGTTTTTCTTCCATCCCAGAATGCAGTGTGCACAAGCCAGACCCTCCTCCGCTCTGCATGGGGACGGTCTGGTAAAAGCGAGACTAAGTTCTGCAGTTCAAGGAGGCCAAGCTGCTCGGCAGGTAGAAATGAGCTCATTGGTTGACTAAAGGCCGCCGGACAGTCTGGCGAGGTCGCTGACTCGAGTCTGTTCGGTGTGTTCCGTGCCGTCGTCCGTCGGAGGGCCGGCGGGCTTCCTTTTGACCAACCTGAGGTGCTCGGTCGGAAGGCGGGCACGTCAGTCAGACTCACATGACCAATTTGATTGGTGGAGTGCGAGCCCGGCAATGGCGAACTATTTTAGTGAAAAATGAGATCGTATTCTGAACAAGTCGCCCTGACAATCTGGCTTTGACATTCTGGAGACACCAGACCCACGTGACACGTTCGTCCAATCAGCTGCCGTTGACAGTCGGCATCGTTGCCGTGTGTTCCTAGGAACCTTTAAATTGGCCAACTCGGAGAGGCGGTCAGCTCCACGGCCTTGTCTGCCAATGGTCAGCCATCGCGTTAGTGTGTCAGGGCCTTCAAACATCATCTTAGGTTGTCCTGTAGCTTAAAAGGACTTTGGGGCCTTCACTAAAAACTGGTAGATAGATAGATAGATATTTATTGATCCCAAAAAATGGGAAATTACAGTGTTACAGCAGCACATAGGAAAAAATATACATACATACATGTGTTGTACATGAAATAATAATAATAATAATAAAATGTAAGAATAAAATATAAGAATATAAGAACAAATATTTAAATATATACAAGATGGGAAAACTAAATCTGCAACTGCTTAAGTAATATGCTAAATGTTTGCTAAAATGTAAATGAACCAATCATGCCGGTTGCCCTTAGTGCAATGTTGTGGTGTCTCAGAGTCTCATCTAGCACCCAGGGATGTCGTGTTGAAGAGTTTTATCTTGTGTGGTAGGAAGGATTTTCTGTATTTTTCCTGCATTTAAACTGTCGGAGCCTCTTAGAGAAGGAGCTCCTCTGCTGGACCAATGGGGGGTGGAGAGGGTGGAGCTGCTCCTCTGTTGGACCAGTGTGGGGTGGAGAGGGTGGAGCTGCTCCTCTGTTGGACCAGTGTGGGGTGGAGAGGGTGGTCGGGGTTATCTGTGACAGATAACAGTTTGTTCAGTGACCTCCTCTCCACCACAGCTTCAAATGTGTCCTGTTTGCAGCCGATCACGGAGCCAGCCTTCCTGATCAGATTGTGTAGGGACATTTCTAAGAATAAATCCCATAAGAAGGGACAAGTGATGCATTACCAACCTGGCCCGATGCTTTGAATGGCCCATTGGATGTAGGATGTCGAAAACCATAGTCATGGGAGTAGTTCCTTGCTTTGTCTTGATGTTTTAGGGTTTTTTGGTCTATGCTGAGTTATGTGCAAATGTTTTCTTTAATCCACAAAGATGTACCCTGCTTTTGATGTAACTGGCAACTTACGGCTCCCACTGGTGTTGTAATGGGTTTTAAATGGGTTTTGCATGTCTCCTGCATTCCCTCCGAAATCTACTCCAATAAGTGTAATGGCTCTGTCTTCTTCTCTCACCGCTGCATTGGCTTTCACTTTCTCTCCTCTTCTGTTCTTCCTCCCCAGATGCCAGTAACAGCAGCCACGAGTCCAGAGTGGGTTCGATCCGGGAAGGGGAGAGGAAGGCGGTGGTTCCTCTGGCCGTCATCTCCACCCTCACCGTCCTCGGCCTGATCGTCCTCATCGGCATCTTCATCTACTGGAGGTCAGAAACGGCAAATAACGCCTTAATTGTTTTGACCATCAGAGGCCGGAAGAGGTCCACAGCTGGACTTCATTCTTGTCCTATGAAAGGGTTTTTCGCAGTTTTTCCATTTGCACATCCAGCAGGCACAGAGCAACATGCCTATTATGTCCTATTATTATTATTAGATTTCATACTACTTACTACTTCATACTAGTTCAAACTACTTCATTGTACTTTTTGATAATCCATTTTTACTGGCCCCTGTTCAAATTGTTTTGTTTTGGCAATGCTGTATCGATACAAAGAAGCCGAATATTGATCTATTATTAGATATGTGGTGGTCATTTTGTCTGCTAGAAGATCTTATTTTGCAGCATTACGTTAAAGTGAGATGAACTAAATAGAGAAAGGTATCTTTTTAGATGAAATGATATTGACAAAGTTTCCTTTTGGGGACATCATTTGAAATTGGGAATAAATATTAAAATGATCAAATTGCAAGAATATTGCAGAATTTTGCAATTTGTTTAAAATCGCAATTACATCGTATCGTGACATAAGTATCATGAGAATATCATATGGTGAGGCCTCTGGAGATTTACAACCCTTACCTGCCGTGCTGGATTTTCAAAATAAAATGTATTTGTATGTGATGTATATCTATTCTTACTTCTCACACACAGTTTATTTTCTGTGAGTTTGACTAAGTTAACGACAACATCAGAGTTGTGCAACGTTACATTAGACATCAAACGGCACTTTCTAATCAAATCATTTAACAAGCATTCACACCGACGTGGGCAAGGGAACATGGGCAGGAGCACGTTAACGTTATTCATGATACTTTTATTTTTTTAACCAAATATTGGTGTATTCACCTGCTGTGGACTTCTTCCCAATGGGGCGGTTTACTTGCCCCTGGCCACCCGGTGACCCTTCAGTCTGAGACACCGCATCACGGAACGTACCATCTCGTGCTTTTACAGGTAGATCTGGCGGAAAAGCAAACACATTAAAAATAAATCTCTCTTATACATATAACACTATTTGGTGTGTATATAACCAAGGTACAGTAAATGCAAGCCAGAACGTGCAGAGCTGCCTCTTTTCTTTACTACGTAACTTATGTGCCCACAGAGACGTTTTTGTGAGTCTTCGGAGTTCCCAGATTTTGGTTTCATCCTTATACCTTACAAGTTAATATCAAAAAGGGCACCTTGCACCTCATCTTAGATCACCAACAATGAATCAGGCACAACCTCTTTAACCCTCATGTTGTCCTCGGGTCAAATTGACCCGTTTTCCGATATCAATGTTCTTTCTAATTATCCAAAATAACATGATTGATTCCACACAACGCTCTTTGCCAAGTACACATCTCTACTTTCATTAATTTTGGGGTGTTTTAGTCAATTTATAAGTTTCCAAATAGTATTGAGTAAAAGTTGACATATTCCAGTCTGTGGTTGTCCATTAACATCCATTCCTTTAATTTTAGTCTCAGTAATTCCTAATTTCTGCTTTTCCAACACAAACATTAGGTAGACTTTTCTATAAATGAGGTTTATTGACCATAAATTCCCAAAATAACTGTAAAAGTAAAGGTAATAAGTTAGTGTTACGTAGTGTTGAAAACGTCAAAAAAAGTGACAAACATTGAAAATATGGAATAAAAATATAAGAAAAAGTTAAAAACATTGATAAAAAGCTTCATTAAAAGTGTTGATTTGTGTTGATCAAATCCTCACGTAAACAAACATCCGGTTTTTATCATTGATGTCTGTCTTTATAGGTGTGAATAATCTATCCAGCATTTTTTAAAGCACGCACACACACACACACACACACACACGCACACGTTAACTCCCCCTGCCCTTCAACCCCATCATATCTCATTTAATATGTGGAAGGGGGAGTGAAGTGGGGACTTTAGCCAGAAGACTCTCACATTGATCTGGAAAGCTGAATCTCCTCTTGAAAGTGTGTGTGTGTGTGTGTGTGTGTGTGTGTGTGTGTGTGTGTGTGTGTGTGTGTGTGTGTGTGTGTGTGTGT
>NC_048414.1:1957802-1959939 GCF_013103735.1 Etheostoma cragini | reverse complement strand
GGGGTTGAGACCGAGACAAGACCGAGACTTTAAGGGGTTGAGACCGAGACAAGACCGAGACTTTAAGGGGTTGAGACCAAGACAAGACCGAGATTTATCAAGTTCTAAAAGATCCCAGTTCTACAAAAATAACCCACAGAAAACAAATTAAGATTCTTCTTCAATCACCTACTTTATTGCCATAATTGTCCCACGGACAAATGCCTCGATAAAATAATTTAAAAAAGCAGGTGAGAGGAAATGAACATGTTGAACCCTGAAGACGTCACACACACACTCTTTTAAAATGTTCTGGAAAGTTCCTCGTTCAACTCATTTAAATATTGTAATGGTCGACCATGTTTAAGAAGTTCAGAGCGCTAACTTGACAAATAGAAATCCAGATTTCAGTGGAAATGAACAGCCTCTCCGAGAGAATAACGGCGTCTTTAATCTCAGAGATCAACCCTTTTACTGTGTTAGTGTGTGTGTGTGTGTGTGTGTGTGTGTGTGTGTGTGTGTGTGTGTGTGTGTGTGTGTGTGTGTGTGTGTGTGTGTGTGTGTGTCGGTGATAATCCCTGATGCCCCTTCCTGGCCGAGACAACGCAGGTTCATCAGACGCAATCTCATCCGTTTAAAAACTTGTCAAGGATTAACAGAACATCTTTTTTTCCTGTGTTTTCCCGAAGATTACTTGTGTTCTCCAAAATCTGGGCTAACGCGGAGTCACATGAAAACAAAAGCATCTTCTGCCTTTCATTTGATCCTCCGCTCAGATTCAGTGCAGGCGGAAGCATGGCATCAGTCCTGATATATTTGGATTTTCAATTTAGGATTTTTTACCCAATGTCTTTTTCTTTGATTTTAATTACTTTCATTGATTTTTTGTCATGGGCGCTTCTGTTTTTCTTCTAGTATGTTCTTAAGGTTAACGTCTTTCTATATTTATGTGAAACACTTAACCCTCCTGTGTTTCCTTAAACAAAACCGTCTTTATCAGAACTATGACAAAAGAAAAATAAGTGACAAGTTCTGAAATAAAAACCACAAAAATGCAGGGGAAAAAATCAAAAAAAAAATCTTTTCAAATGCTAAAAAAGTGACAAAAAAATTAAAACAATTGGAAAAAAACATGGAAAACCCTAAAAAAAAGCAACAAAAACATTCTTAAAAAATTTGACTTAAACATAATTTTAAAATTTGACTACAATTGACAAAAACGTTGAGAAAAGTTTTGTTAAACCTAAAATTTAGATAATTTGAAATTAAACGTTTATTTGTTCATATATACAGTATGTTCGAACAAAGGGGACTGCTTTATTTATTCTAAGACATTTCATGGTGTATTTCCTAATTAAAAATACATTCTGGTGTGTGTGTGTGTGTGTGTGTGTGTGTGTGTGTTTGTGTGTGTGTGTGTGTGTGTGTGTGTAGGACCTGTTTTCAGACGGCTCACTTCTACATCAACGAAAGCTCATCACCCAGAGTCCTCGCTGCACCGTCCACTGCTGCATTGACATCTGGTAGCACACACACACACACACACACACACACACACACACACACACACACACACACACACAGCAGACAAGGTTGCTAACGTTTTCACACTTTTCAAAACCTTCCCTTTAAAAACAAAATTGGCCTTGATTTGAGTTTCACATTTGAAAATGCCAATTTTTGTGCATTGTCCTCATTCTCCTGAAAGTCCTCCCTCTCAAATTTGTTACGTTTTCTAAAATCTATTTTCCTTTTCCAAAAAAAATCCTAAACAGTCTTTTTGGTGATTTCTCAATACATCCTTATATTCCAAATATGTTGTTACTTTCCCCAAATGTCTACAATGTCCTTCAAGAGCAAACAGTTTACTGTAATAATGTAAAACACATTAGCAGGTCTTTTTAGGGGGTTGAGAACGAGACAAGACCAAGTCTTTGGGGGATTTGAGACCAAGACAAGACCGAGACAATAGGGGTTGAGACCGAGACAAGACAGAGACTTTCAGGGGTTGAGACCGAGACAAGACCAAGTCTTTGAGGGGTTGAGACCGAGACAAGACCGAGACAATAAGGGGTTGAGCCCTGCCCTCGCCCATCCTCACAACTTTCTACAGAAGCACCATAGAGAGCATTCTGACCAGCTGTCTCTCTGTGTGGTG
>NC_048414.1:1955926-1957702 GCF_013103735.1 Etheostoma cragini | reverse complement strand
TTAAGGGGTTGAGACCGAGACAAGACCGAGACTTTAAGGGGTTGAGACCGAGACAAGACCGAGACTTTAAGGGGTTGAAACCAAGACATGACCGAGACTTTAAGGGGTTGAGACCGAGACATGACCGAGACTTTAAGGGGTTGAGACTTAGACAAGACGAAGACTTTAAGGGGTTGAGACCGAGACAAGACCAAGACTTGAAGGGGTTGAGACTGAGACAAGACCAAGACTTTAAGGGGTTGAGACTGAGACAAGACCGAGACTTTAAGGGGTTGAGACCGAGACAAGACCGAGACTTTAAGGGGTTGAGACCGAGACAAGACTGAGACCTATCAAGATCTAAAAGATCCCAGTCCTACAAAATGACCCACAAAAAACAACTTAAGATTCTTCTTCAATCACCTAAAATTTTCCTTCAAGAACAAACACACTAATAATGCAAAACACAGTAGCAGGTCTTTAGACTACCTGGATTACCACTTTCTCTCCTACGCTAGTTCAGTGTTCTTTCTGTTGATTGAATTTCCTCTCTTATAAATAAAGTGTTTATCTTCTTTATCTTTATCTTCTTTATGTTTATCTTCTTTATTTTCCAGACGAACAGACAGCTTTTCCTGTGAAGGAGTTCGTCAAACACGTGGCTGAGCTTCACGACACGCTCGGCTTCCAGCGACAGTTTGAGGTACAAAGACCGGAGGGTTTTTCCAACCGAAACTAAAACGCATGATACTTTTTTAAAATAATACCTCTACTGCCTTAAGGCTCGGTCACACACACACACACAGACACACACACACACACACACAAACACACACACACACACACACAGGAGAAGGCAGGCGAGTGACCAGCGCCTAATGAGCTAACGCTGTCTGGTTAGACGCAGCAGAAGTCAACATCTCCTCCATCTTAGATCACTCGGAAAACGGCAAACCTCAACTCAGCCCAGGTCAACCAATCACGCTGCTTTACCATTGTTATTTCGCCGGTCAAAGTTTAACTCCATGCAATGTGAAGATGATAATTAGTGTTCCCACTGGAAGCAAATGTGTTTATACGTCCTTTAACTCGCAAAGAATGGAAATGAATATGAGACGGGTAATCCGTAGTGCCGAAGCAGCGCGATCATCCGGGGAACTTTTACATGCAGAGATTTTATGCAGAAGAAGGATTAATGTGCCGCTAAGTAACTCTCATAGGTATGAAGTTCATATTATATTATTTATTACTATATTATTATATAATAATAATAATAATAATGTGCATGCAATGGAGCCTGCTGGTCACAACCAGGGTAAAAAAATGCAATTTTCGCCATTGTGTTGAGCATCCCAAGTCACGCAAAAAGGTGATTGACGGTCTGGCCCTGACATTAAAAGTGCCCGGGCTGTAATAATAACAATAACAGTAATTTAGAGTGTATTCTCGGTTGTGACCAGGGTCCAAGCGGCTGAAATGGGTTTCCTCAGGAGGGGGGGCTGGCGTCTCCCTTAGAGATCGGGTGAGAAGCTCAGTCCTCCGAGAGGAGCTCGGAGTAGAGCCGCTGCTCCTTCACGTCGAAAGGAGCCAGTTGAGGTGGTTCGGGCATCTGGTAAGGATGCCTCCTGGGGGGGTCCATAGGGAGGTAATCCAGGGATGTCCAGCTGGCAGGAGGCCTCGGGGAAGACCCAGGACTAGTTGGAGAGACGTCCAGCTGGCAGGAGGCCTCGGGGAAGACCCAGGACTAGGTGGAGGGACGTCCAGCTGGGAGGAGGTCTCGGGGAAGACCCAGGACTA
>NC_048414.1:1948338-1955826 GCF_013103735.1 Etheostoma cragini | reverse complement strand
TTGATGTGGCTCGGGAAAGGGAAGTTTGGGGTCCCCTGCTGGAGCTGCTGCCCCCGAGACCTGATACCGGATAAGCGGCTGAAGATGGATGGATAGATCTTGGTTGTGACATGATGAGTTAATAGACAAAGACAACGGGGCTAGACAGGGACAGGGGACACTTCTCAGGGTACCCGCCGGGTCTTAAAAGTCCTAAAAATGTTGTGACCTTTAAAGTCTTACATTTCTTTAGAAAGTCTTAAATTTCGCCCACAACAGTCTAACATTTATATTTCCCTTTCATATGATTAACCCTTGTGTTGTTTTCCCGTCAAAATTGAAAGTTAACACTCTTGTTGACGCTTTATTTCAACGTTTTTGCAGCTTTTTTTTTGTTTGTCACCTTTGACGTTGTCAACACTACGTAACACTAACTTATTAACTTTAGTTTTAAAGTTATTTTGGGAATTTACGGCCAAAAAGCCGTGTTAGGCTATACATTTAGAAAAAATCATATAAAAAAACACCGCTAAAACATTGGAAAAAGCAAAAAGATGATGTGTGATGGGAAGATAACACAAGGGTTAAAAACCCTGTTCTTGTGTTGGTTTGCCCTTTGTGTTGCAGCAGCATGACATGTATTAGTTGTTTTCTGTGTCGTCTTGTAATTTGTATTTTTGCACCTCTTTGGTTGTGATCCGTGTTGTCATGGAAACGTCCTGGCTGCCCGCTGCTTCCTCACCCTCATCATTAGATACTGAAGGAGAGTTACGAGGTAAGACGCTCTCCTCCTGACGCCTTCACCGACGCTGCCGCACTCACAGCTGTGTTTTTGTCTCGTCTCGTGTTTTGTGTTCATGGGAAGAAGTCATGGATGTATTATGAGAAATGGATACTGGACTACGAAATGAGGAGGCGAGGAAACGAGGAAATGTGTTTTTAGAGGGATGAGACGTCCTCACATCTGAAGTATCATGTCAATTTGTCAGCTGTATGGGCACAATTAGCAACCCTCCTCTTTCCTCACTCATAGCTCCTCAGAGATCACCCCTCCATCCACACATATAGCTCTTCAGATATCCCCCCTCCATCCTCACATATAGCTCTTCAGATATCCATCCTCCATCCTCACTCATAGCTCTTCAGAGATCCCTCCTCCATCCTCACTCATAGCACCTCAGAGATCCCTCCTCCATCCTCACTCATAGCGCCTCAGAGATCCCTCCTCCATCCTCACTCATAGCTCCTCAGAGATCCCTCCTCCATCCTCACTCCTAGCTCCTCAGAGATCCCTCCTCCATCCTCACTCATAGCTCCTCAGAGATCCCTCCTCCATCCTCACTCATAGCTCCTTAGATATCCCTCCTTCATCTTCACTCATAGCGCCTCAGAGATCCCTCCTCCATCCTCACTCATAGCTCCTCAGAGATCCCTCCTCCATCCTCACTCATAGCGCCTCAGAGATCCCTCCTCCATCCTCACTCATAGCTCCTCAGAGATCCCTCCTCCATCCTCACACGTAGCTCCTCAGAGATCCCTCCTACATCCTCATTGGCAGCTCCTTACTGATCCCTCCTGCATCCTTACTTGTAGCTTCCTACTGATCCCTCCTCCATCCTTACTTTTAGCTCTTCAGTGATTCCTCCTTGATCCTCACTCATAGCTCCTTAGATATCCCTTCTCCATCCTCACTCATAGCTCCTTAGATATCCCTTCTCCATCCTCACTCATAGCTCCTTAGATATCCCTCCTCCATCCTCACTCATAGCGCCTCAGAGATCCCTCCTCTATCCTCACTCATAGCGCCTCAGATCCATCCTCCATCCTCACTCATAGCGACTCAGAGATCCCTCCTCTATCCTCACTCATAGCGCCTCAGATCCATCCTCCATCTGCACTCATAGCTCCTCAGTGATCCTACCTCCATCCTCGCTGGTGAAAGTAAGGCGCGAGGAAATGTCAAATACGAGACTTGAAGCAGCCCCAGTCTCTGTCCCTGGCTTAACTTCTTTGTCCAATCAACTTTACACTGACATGACATCATGAACCAAAATAGCTTTTCTAATCTATAGGGGAAAGTTCACAAATATGAATCTTCTCTTGTTACAAAAATCATAGTCTAAAGATTAGACTTAGAAAACGCCTGCATGCTGCGTCACGTACGTACATTTGGGTTTCCTATGGTAGCAGATGACCCACTTAGGTGTAGACAGGAATACCACGGTAAGCCAATCAGAGGCCGAGTAAGGCAGAGGAGGGTGGGACACACCTTCGCCATCGCAAATTTGTGTAGGGGATGCAACGGCCTATGAAGAAAATGCTTTCTGGGCTGCAGGGTTGTTTTGTTGCAGTTGTTGTTCAATGTGTTGTATCCAACTCTCTTAATACATCCATGGAAGTAGTCATTTTTAAGTAAATGACGTATCACGATAAGACAATTCAACACACCGCTTTTGATAATGTAGGTAAATCATTGTCACTTGAGCGCAGTAGACGTTATGTCTCTGGCTCGGTATCAAACCACAATACTTTTTTTGGTTTCTCACGAAACTGTGTCCTGAACACCGAGAGCTGAAAGTTATAATGATGCTTTTTTTATTTCTTAAATCAGATCATTCCTGATTTTCAGACAGTATTTTATCCAAACAGAGCTGCATGTGTTCAACATTCGACTTTTGAGAACTTGTAAAAACAAAGTAAGGTATAGGTGGAAAAGTATATTTGTATTGGCACTGAACATTACATTACAGACACGTAATATTATACGAGTAATATGTAATCTTGTGTAGAAAGTCTAGAAACTTGTGTAGAAAGTCTAGAAACTCTAAATGTGCAAGTTACCCAGTAGCGCTAGCTGTCCGGACTGTACTAGCAACACCTCTCAACTAAAGTCTGCAGCTAAGCTCCCACTTGGTCTTTGAGGGTTTGAAGCTTTTCTTTGCGTGTTCAGGAGGTTCAGACGTGCACGGTGGACATGGGGATGACAACAGACAGCTCCAACCATCCTGACAACACAACAAAGAACAGATACAGCAACATCCTGGCCTGTGAGTACGCTTCACTGTGTGATGTTACAGAACATGACACTACAAAAGAACGCCTGTTTAAATCGTTTTAACTGAATTTGGGTCGCTGAGAACCACACGGTCTGCTACCGTATGCACATTTTTTGAACATCAGACAGCACAAGCATACGCTCTTCCTCAGTTATTTTAAGTAAAACAGAGGGACATCTACTTATGCATATAAAGCATATGATTTATATATGCATATTTTTTATGCATATATATAAGGGAATGGACATTAGACATCTGGAACAAGAAGCTATTAATACAAAACATTTGGTTCTGTACAGTTCTGATGCTAACAACTGTAATTCCATTTGGACTTGTCAATTGATGTTAAATTTCCCAATTAAAAGATCATAGTAAAAATGAAGATGGACATCAGTCTGATCTCCGCGCCTCTTGTGCAGAGATCACAAATACTCACTAGAGCACCAGATGTGGATTCATTCACTGGAAAAAGTCCCCGACAAATGCCTGATTTCCTCCTGTTTGGTTAATAAAAGCTACAGTGAGCAGCTGTTTTACGCAATGACTGATGTTACTGAATAAATGTTTGGGTTTTTACGTCCTCAGTAGGAACCAATGGGCTTGGAGCCACAGACAGGAAGTGTTAGAATTTACGTCCTCAGTAGGAACCAATGGGCTTGGAGCCACAGACAGGAAGTGTTATAATTTAGATGATCTGTGATTGGACGGATTTAGTCTCTCTGACTTCTCAACGTCACTATCAGCCACACAACATGTGTTCTGTACAGAATAAGTATTTAAATCAGACAAATTGCAATTAAATTCCCTCTGATTCAAAAACAATAAAAAGTTTATAAAAAACATCATCATGTTCAATTGATTGTGAACCAATCAGCTGTTAAATCAGCTGAGAAGCCGGCGTTTCCCAGCATGCTCTGGGTCCGCCTGGCTCTTGCAGTCGGGGAAAAGCGACCGCGTCGCCTGCATCTCAGACCTGCGGCCGCCTTGCTCTCGTGAGGTTATCGTTGCCCACGTGTGCATGACGTCAGAGCAAGTCGGTATCATGTCAGACACAAATGTACCCAGCATGCAACGGGCGCCGATCGCCGGTGATCGATTCTGTTCCGCGCATCTCGAACTAGCCTAATTAATGTCCTCAGTAGGAACCAATGGGCTTGGAACCACAGACAGGAAGTGTTTGAATTTACGTCCTCAGTAGGAACCAATGGGCTTGGAGCCAGAGACAGGAAGTGTTTGAATTTACGTCCTCAGTAGGAACCAATGGGCTTGGAGCCAGAGACAGGAACTGTTAAAATGTACGTCCTCAGTAGGAACCAATGGGTGTATTTCTGAGACCGTCAGACACTGCACGCAACATTTAAAATGAATTCCTTTCATTTAGGGCATAGCATTGGAAAGTACAGATCTCAAATTGCGCATGACTTCCTTTGTCCACTATGTGGCGCTAGAGAACACACTGTTTATGTGGCAAATCGCTGTATATCATGTTTAAACAACACCTTTTAAATTGCAGTTCAAATCGAATGATCTTCGTCAGGGTATGCTTCACGGTGCCAGTAGGTGGCGCTATGACTGTAACTCATTGTTGACTTATAGATTCCAAATGACCCCAGGCCAATACTTAAAGAGAAAAGACATATATGTCTTCCACATTGTTCTGATCACGTCTCTTTCTCTTCAACCCTCAGATGACCACACCCGGGTGCGACTCTCGCCGCAGCCCGACAAAGACGGGAAGACGAGGGATTACATCAACGCAAACTACGTGGACGTAAGGACATCTCTGTTTGAACGTGTTGCTATGCTTCCACGCCGGCGATCGCCGGGACCGGAGGCATAACGTCTTTGCGTTCGTCCGTCTGTTCCATTCTCGTGAACGCGATATCTCAGAACGGCCAAGAAGGGAAGCGGAAGGAGGACCCAAAACGCAGAGCAGCGGGCAGGAGGTTCAAAAGGTTTAATGTACAAAAAGCAGAGCAACAGAGTCCAAAAAATAAAAGGCAAAACCACAGGGAATCAGCCAGGGAGAAACAAAAAGCCGGAGCACAAGGGCTGGAGGGTTGCAGGGAAGAATACAACTGGAGAATTTAGGGAACACTGAGCACGACGACTGGACGAATCGACTCGCAGGACAAAGGCAAAAGGATCTGACAAAAGACAAGGGAAGCACAGATATTAAATACACGAGGCAGTTAGGTAACAAGAGGCAGGTAACAAGGGGGCAAGGGATCAGGTGGCAAAACATCAGGTGATCACAGGAGCGGGAAGACACAGGAAGTAAACCTGGATGCAAGACGAGACAAAAAAACAGACATCAAAATAAAACAGATGGGTTGTACATGACGCACATTCACAAACGCATACATTGACTGAGAAACCAAATTAAGTGGACATTTAGAAGACAAAATAAAAACTTATACACACATATATATATATATACACCACCCACACCACAGATAGGTCATACATGCACATACACATACACGTACATACACAAACGCACACATTAACTGAGAAACCAGTTAATGCGCAGTGCGCAGCTCATTGAAATAAGCAATAAAAGCATTTGAAATCAAAGTTTTTAGTATTCCCTCTGAGAGAGAATTTCACTTTTTCTAATTTTAGAAAGAAAATAAGGTCCGTCAGCCGCAGGGTCACAGAAGGGTACTGTGAGGATTCCCAATAAATCCTGCCTCTTATTAAATCTCTTCAAAGTCTTACTACATGTATTACAGACAAGGATGTAAAAACTGCAACTTGGCTGCTCGGCGGAGGCGGTTATTCAAGTTTTCAGCTTCGGTTTAAGCTCCATACAAACAGAGGCCTTCATCTTCACCCCGAGCCTCGTTTCTGTCAATCACGCAATCAAAACATATTGTTTCATCTTTATTCTCTCCCTCATGACACATCCTGTTGTTAGCAAGGACTTTCCAGGCGCTCCATTATGCTCATCACAGAACCGTTAAAGTCTCATTCAAGCAGACAAAAGGAAAACTTCCACTGTTACCCCTCCACTCTCTGGAGTGCCGACACACAGGTTACAAAGTTGGTAAAAGCAAGTGGAGGATCTCTCCACACTCGCGCTTTTCTTTGTTTGAAGGCAACTTCACGCTGTCAGTCATGTGAAGGTTGTCAAACTTTTAAAGTGAGTGAGTGAAAGCTGCCCTCTGCTGAGAGCAAGTGACACTTTCTGTCCTTAAAGGGTCCTTGTGGAGTTTTCTTTTATACAAACACAAGTTAAATTCACATTTGGTGTTACACTAAAATGCATTGTGTGAATCCTTGACAAACGTGTAAAATATTTCCACTTCATCGTGAAGTATTTGGCAAAGTCGATTTCTAAATTCAGCGTTTGATGCTTTTTACACTGTAATGCCACGAGAGGTCAGGCAAAACCAAAAAAGGTTCAAAAGAAATTGCAGTTTTATTCTCCTATAAGCAAGTTACAATACACAGTCTTGTGGTTCTCTGCCTTTGCTGTCGCATTGCAGCATGTCTTGCAGTGTTACTGCCATCTGTAGATCTGTGGAATAGTGTGGATACTGCTCCTCAAATGTCAATTTTTCCAATACTTTTGGTTTACTAAAAAGACGCTGTGTGGGTTTTTCTTTTCAGGGTTTTAAGAAGCCGCGCTCGTACATCGCGGCTCAGGGTCCTCTGAGGTCGAGCACCGAGGACTTCTGGAGGATGATTTGGGAGCAAAACGTCTGCGTCATCGTAATGATCACCAACCTGATGGAGAAAGGAAGAGTGAGTGACCTGCGCCCGTATTTATCAAGCATCTTTTATTTCAGGCTTAGGTGGTGGGAATTCATGAAATATACTCTTACTATTAAACTTAAGTACAAAAGCAAGTAATGAAATTTCTTAAAGCTCCATTGTGTCATGGTTTGATTTGATTCTTATTAACAACAAAAATTGTTCTTTCATGCTATATGCGCTCATTCATGGGTAATTACTTCCACCAACTAATGAAAGTATTCTCGTAAGCGTAGAATCTGCCAATCAGAATCATTCAGAATCCATAAGAGCGAGTCTTTAAAATTCTTCAGCCAACGCGGGACAGACAGTGGGCGTTTCTCAATCTGTGTTCTTCTATGGACTTGTGTTCTTGTGAAACCTCATGTTTGGTGGCCAAAGTACTCACCCAATACACAAGTTAGCATTTCGCCAAGAACAGTTAAAATCCCCGGATGTGATCTTGACACGCCCATTTTACCGAGGATACATCGGATGGTGACTTGTGTGAACTTGGCCGGGCCGGTATCCCAGCATTCAATTCGGGTGTAAAGCGCTTATGGTTTCCGGTACACATATTTTCACAACTTACGTCTATTATTAAATCTATAAATTCATTTTTAAGATGTTTTAAGGTGAAAAATCAGCTGTGTAGATTTTGAATATAGGCAGTTCAACGAAAATTGATGGTGAATTAAAAAAGCCTTCGGAGTTG